>NW_024470082.1:0-261568 GCF_000721775.1 Aureobasidium melanogenum CBS 110374 | reverse complement strand
AGCAGCCGAACAGGACAAGAAGAACAAATACCGAAACCTAGGCCAGGCTTTCAAACCATTTATCCTTAGCCAAGGAGGCCTACTGGGAAAGGAGACCTCGCAGACCTATAAGGAGCTGCAACAGTCCTTCTCTCCTAGTATAGCTGAATGGCTAGACAAGTACATCTCTACTTTACTTGTCCGACTCCGAGCCCGGAACTGGATGGGATACGGGATTAACTAACACTACACGATCTAAAGAAGGTAGACCACCTGTTTCCTTACCGCACCTAGGTTTCTAAGTTTAGGAGCATAATATAGCTTATATAGTATTGTATCGAAGTTCTGCAAACCCTAACCCTAACCCTAACCCTAAAACCCTAAAACCCTAAGTACTAGCTAGTAAGCTATAATTAATAAAAGAATTAATCCTACCTAGTATAAAACCCTAAGAATCTCTAGTTGTCTAAGTATAGCCATATAAGCAAGAATCTATACATAATGGTCCTTATCTCTTAACCTTAGGAAAGTGCAAATTGGGTATAAACATTATTAGTTAGCATTTGACCATGTCTTGGGTCCAGTCAATCATACGGAGAAACAATAAGGTAGCCAGACCCGGATCGCTTTCGAACCAGCCCTTCACTCAATTAGCAAGCTTCCAGCGAGCTCAGGGCATATTTCGTACCTGCCTATTTTGTTCCATTGTCGGGATTCGATACCCACTGTTGAAAAGTGGCGCGGCGTGTTCAACCACTGGTTAGTTCTCCTTTGCCATCGGAAGTATCGAATTCTCTCTGACTCTTGCCAAGGTGGTCGCACCCTTTGTTCGAATGGACCCTTACACCAAACCTCCCCACCGTGCTTTACTTTGTTCATGACGACAGCGCAGACTCGAGCCACTGTGCGGATCAACAGGCGAAAATTAGCGTTGCAACACCTCGTCATGCATCTACCCCACAGTCTACCCCGAAGTTCGACACGGACGGCAATAGCGGCATGTATGCCAAGCACAAGTATTGTATCGAACCGGCTTAGTACGGGGTTGTAATCGTCATGTCGTCACTCAAAGAGGCGGACCAATATTTGGTGCTCTTTATCCCATCTCTCTTTCGCTAACCACAGGCCTCAGTCTGTACATACCTAACCTCATCTCACACTCAGAAATCGCTCGAAATATCAACATGGGCAAACTACTCTCAGAGGCAATCGGGGCTGACCATGACGAGTTCGATGTTCTGTATGAAAATCTGAAAAATGCCACCGACGATGCTGCGAAGGTTCGCTGGAGAAACCAGCTTACTTGGACTGTTGCCCGTCACGCCATCAGTGAAGAACTGACATGGTACCCTGCTATGGAGAAGCATCTGGGAGAAGAAGGTGTTCGACTGTCCAAGACTGACAAGGAGCAACATCAAGGCGTATGTCCATTGTGCAGTATCTGTGTGTGCCGGTCAAAGCTGATGATGTTCGATCAGGTCAAGGACTACCTCTACAAGGTGCAGGACATGACACCAGTCGATCCGCAGTTCATGCCCCTGCTGGACACGTTGATGGATCTCCTTCATCACCACATTGAGCACGAGAAGGAAGAAGACATGCCTCGCCTCGAAAGCTTGTTGTCCCGTGAGGAGAGTGAGCAGTTGGCAGTGAGCTTCGAACGCACCAAGAAGATTGTACCGACAAAGAGTCACCCGGGTGCACCGACAAGTTATTATTTGGAACTGCTAACAGGATTGATGGCGGCGCCTGTAGATAAGTTTAGGGATTATCTGACCAAGGATTTCCCAGATGAGCAAGACAAGCAGGAGGCGCAATCGGCAAGGGATAGTAAGATTTAGGCAATCAAACCTAAATCGTTAAATCCTGCAGTTAAAGTAGATACTTTGGGTTTTGGGGTTTTCTGTTCTTAGCTAAAAAGGCCTACTAGGAAAGAAGACCTTATAGATATATAAGGAGCTATAATAGTCCTTCTTACCTAGGATAGCTAAGTAGCTAGATAAGTATATCTCTACTCCAGTTGTATAACTCTAAGTATAGAACTAGATAGGATATAGGATTAACTAATACCATATGATCTAAAGAAGGCAGACTACTTATTTGTCACTATACCCAGGGTTCTGAGTTTAGGAGCATGATATAGCTTAGTTAGTATTGTATCAAAGTATTGCAAACCCTATTTTATAGGTTCTTGCGTGGCTTGTTCCACCACTTTCCGTGGCCCTTCTTGCCAAATTTGTTCATCTTCACGACAAAGACACCTCTTTCGATGGTATTGATCATGATGTAGCCCGACGGAAACCCAGCAAAATGACTCCATGTACCTACAAAGTCGACCAGCCCGTCGGTCGCATCATCCTCAGGGTAGATGTCAAAGTATGCGACTTCCTCAACATTTCCACCGGTCGGATCGGCAGGAATACCGCTTACATCATAGACGCGAAGACCAGCAGCATAGTTTGATTGGAAGACGAGACCATCATGGACATACTGGTTGTGATCGATGGCCTTCTGCTTGGATTTGTAGTGGCCTGTATTGACTGGCTTTTCCAAGTTGCGAATGTCGAAGATGTATGTCACAGGGTATTGGTCAGCTGCAGGACCGGCACGGTCTTCCTCGTCCAGTTCATCATCCAGAACAAGGTATTCTTGCCAGTTGCGATCGAGAACAGCACCTTGATGTGAGTACGACGCTCCGACATACGGGGTACGAGAAATGATCTTTGAGGAGTTAACGCCGGTCTTGTCGGTCACATCATAGATGGTGAGAGTATCTTCATTGTAGCCGTAGCAAATATCGCGACCAAAGTAGCGCTTGTCAGGACCCCGGTAGACAAGACACTCAGCATCGTGGACGTAGCCATCTTGACCTGCGCAACCAGGAGAGACAGGCTTGGTGATATCGCTGACATCGATGAAGATGAGACCAGCTCGGCAAGTGCTGTTGCGAGGTTGGGCACCGACAGAGACAGCATAGCCAAGTTCTTCGTTGACGACCACATTGTGAGTGCGACCGATGGGAAGATCGGTGAATAGTCCAGTGACATCTGCAGTGATGCTGAAGTTTTTCGGACTTCTTGGATCAATGTCAAGCAATTTGTTCATGTCAAAGAATTGAATGCCGTGGTTGCGTGCCTCAGATCCAATCACCATGTAGTGCTTGTACGAGCGTATCTCTCTCCACTGGGAGAAAACAGACTGCTGCGGAAGACGTCCAAGGTAGACGAGCTTGCCGTGCTTGTTTATTTCAGCAAAGGCAGTACCATCGGCTTGTCCAATGGCAACGAACTCGCGACCATTGGGAGAGACCCAGCCCCAGGATGAAGATCCTTCTCCAGCGAATGAGCCAAGGTCGGCATGACTTTTGAAGTCGTAGTAGTCGATCTGGACATGTCAGTCGGATTCAGATTGTTCCGCCACAGTAACTCACATTCTTGCATCTGAAAGTCTCTGAAGGATTGCCTGGCTCGACAACTGCAAGTCCCTTCGAGTTGCATTTGATGACGTCCTTGTCCTTGTGGTGTTTCAAGAAAGATCTCCATTTCTTGCTGTTGTATTCGCCTCCCTTTCTGTGCTTCTCCCAGGATGCCTAAACAAACGTGAGTCCAAGCCTGCAACGCAAGTCAACAGCAACATACATGCTTTCTATCCATGATCATCTGGTGCACTTTGCCGCTGTCATAGTCGGCTTCCGTGTATGCCGATACCCAGGTCGGCAGCAGGAGAAGAGCAAGGTGCAAGAACTTCATGCTGGTGGTATGCGATTCTGAGAATAGCAGAAGGAAGAAGTTGAAGCTGTTGAGACTTTGTCTTCGTGTGAGTGCTTGCTCGTACTTATATATTTCCTTGCCTGCGGCGCTTGTGCGCATTCGCATATAAATGGTAATGTTGATGGTTCGCCCGTACGCCATATCGCGCAAGAACAGTAGACATCCTAGGGACCAAGTCTTGTCAAAGATGCTACCTTCCTTTAAGAGACATAGAGCAACATGGCACAAGACTTTCAGGCTGCGCCAATATGCGCTGCTGCAAGGATATGCAAGCTCTCGGTTGAGAAAGCCCCGTGTCCTGATGGAAGGTTTCTTTCCAATGGTAGGAGATTTGATACCTCGGTCGCGAAATGGGAGTCGTCGTTATGCCGAAGGAGGTTGTTCGAGCGGAACCTGCACGATCTCACTATGCCAGGTAATCTGCGTCGTGTCATTGGGCAAGGAAGTACTGTTATCTGTAGCAGTGGCCATACCAAGAGCACAGCCGCCTTCCGATACAGAAGGATTGAGGGGAAGGGGTCTTGGTAGAAGATACGAAGACCGGCAAGGGCCCTACAGACACTTGGCAGTGACACCCCCACGAACAATTTCCTGGGCAGGCGGGAGAAAAGTCACGACCAAAATGTCTGCATGCGACTATGCGCGACATGTAACCTCTTTCCGGATGTGGAAGGAGACAAGAATCTGGGCACCTGAATTCAAGCTCGGCAAAGATCTTGGCTGCAACTTCCGCTGGCGGTGGTGGCGGAGCAGAACATTCGATGAAGGACGAGATGATATGCATGACTAAAATTCGGGGGATGCAAAGAGACTTGACCGGAGTAGACCCCAAAGAAGCGGCGCGGAAAAGCAAGCACCACATGCAGTCAATATCGGCACAGACATGAATAACAAGCAGGGTTGTTGTGCAACGGAGGAAGAAGATTCCAGATATTATAGTTGATGACAATGTCACGGAGTGTCTTTAGCTTGAGCAATTTTCGCACGTCACTCCAATGCATGCGACTCTTCGTATCAACATCTCAATATGCACCACCTAGAACAAATGACTCAAGATCTTGCGCCATTTTGGGTACGACTCGTACACAGCTCTCGTTTTGTTGAAATGTTCCCAGTCAATCTCGCGACGGCCCGAATCGACATCAATGTCGGCAAGTCTGTGCCAGGTCTGACGCTTCCAAAGCCATCCCACGATATAGAACGCGACGACGACAAAAAAGGCGAGGTAGGAAGCGAAAAATGCTTCGGCGTCGAGGGGCTTGACAGCAACGTAGAACTGTGATTGTCAGCATATTGAAAAGGGCTTGCGACACAGAAACATACCTGAGCAATGAGGACAAGAATGATGAGAATCAGGCCTATCCATGATCCAACCACACCGAAGATAGCTTTGAAGGGAAGCTCGTCTGTACTGTGGCCGTGATACTTCCATGCAGCGCGGAAGCGGATGTGGGCAAGACAGATAGAGCCCCACGTGAACAGTGCAGCCAAACCAGACAATGATTGTAGCCAGTCGAACACAATGACACCAGTGCTAGCAAGCGTGATATAGGCGAGCGGCGCCCATGCAAGGATGAAGATAGTCGACCAGAGAGGACGACCGGCTCTGTCGACGTACGTGAACAGTTTGGGAGCATATCCCTGCTCAGCCAGGGCGGTCAAGGTACGAGAACCTCCGTAGACACCAGATAGACCGATCGAGATGACTGAAACCAAAATGACAGCATTGACAAAGTCGCCAAAGCGAGGAATACCTGCATCCACTGCGGTTATGACAAATGGCGAAGTCGAAACATCGAGATAGCCGCCAGAACCTAGAAGACGTGGGTCGTTGTAAGGGACGAGCAGACCGACGAAGAACAGACCAAGGATGTAGAAGAGAGTGATGCGCCAGAAGACTTGCTTGATAGCAGAAGGAAGAGACTTCTGAGGTGTCGCAGACTCGGCAGCAGCAAGACCAACAAGCTCAGTGCCAGAGAAAGAGAAAGCGGCAGTGACAAAAACTGAGCAAAGACCAGGAAAGCCATCGGCAAAAGCACCTGGGTCGTACCAATTGCGCGCACCCCAATACTCGCTGAATTTGCCGTTGGATGGGCCTCCACCACAGACGAAAATGACACCCATGATCAAGAAGATAGAGACAGTCGACAGCTTGAGAAGAGACGCCCAGAACTCTTCTTCTGCATAGCCAAGGACACCAAAGATGTTTATTATTACGACAAGAATGAAGAAGACGGTGATCCATACTCCGACGTTGACATCGGCGCCCCAATAGTTGACCGTGAGACCTGCGACGGTAAGTTCGAGTGGAAGCACGATTGCCCACTGGAAGACGTAGTTCCAACCCATGGCGAAACCCCAAGCAGGATCGATGAATCGCACAGAGTATGTGTAGAAGCCTCCAGATATGGGATACATGATTGCCATTTCACCAAGGGCGTAGACAACGTTGAAGATCATCTGGCCATGTCAGTGTTTGTTGAGATGAACGCAGCACAAAATGACTTACAACGCCCATAATTCCAAAGCCGATCAGCAACGAAGCAGGGCCTCCAGTTCGTAAAGCACCGCCGGAGCCGACAAACAGACCAGCGCCAATAGAGCCACCAATAGCAATCATACTCAAGTGGCGACCCTTGAGGGTCTTGTTGAGCTGATTGTGCTTGTCTTCAAGTGTACGACGTCTGAACGAGTCGGGAGACAGGCCAAGTCTGGTCATCAAAGGTGCCTTCTCGACTGAATAATCGGTCACGTAGGCATCATCGTGGCTCAACTGGGGCGAGGCTTTACCGCCCACAACGTCCTCGTGAGCTGTCTTCTCCATCATGTTGGTGAGTGTTGCTTAATGTGTTCACCTCAAAGCAGGAGATATGAATGAGAAATGGAACGAAGAAAAGCTACTGTCTGACCTACCTCGCAACATACGAGCAGCGATATACTTGTATCAGATCCAGTCGAGAGCTTATCAGTTGCTCAAGAGCGCCCAAGAACCCCAAGCCAGTAATGTGATGGACAAGAGCTTGGCTGCCAAGGTCCAAGGATTGTTGTCGCTTGCAAAGCGTCGCATTATCTACAGTCGTCGCATCCTGCTGGATTCCTTGGTCAACGGCAAAAGTGCCTGCTGACATTATACGTTGTGTAATCGCAGAGCGACTGTGACGATTGCGCTGATTGCAATGTTTTGCCCAGGCTGGTGGGCGTCGACTGAACCAGAGTAGACTTTGGCATTGACGCTGCGCCTTGTCGCTTACCTATTCGTTCCGGTCCGATCGATTGCAGAGATCTTTGACTTTGATCGGCCTCTCAGGATGTAGTTGTACAAGATGAATCCTGGGCTGGTTCGGCGGTTTGCGAAGATGAAGGAGAGAAAAGAAAAGATCGAAGCTCGTCGCGTCGTTGGTCCTGGCGGTCGCGACCCACACAGATCCATCCCCCACGCTCTGCACTTTCCCGCCTTTCCCTTTCGTGCTGTCTTGGCAGCTTCATCCTCCCGCTTTCGTTCATCCCATTGACTCCTCTCTTGCTTGACCCTTGCACTTCGACTTGACTCGCTTAGATCTAGCTTTACTTGTGTCGATTCATGTTTGACAAGCTGCTTTGAAGTCATCATGTTCTCAAGAAGGTTGAATGTGTCGGGCTCGGGATTGTCGCGTTCATGACCCTGCCCTGCTGCTCAAACAATGGCACTATACTGGCGGAATCAGATGGACGCAAAGGGTTGACCTTCGGGTAACTAGACATATTGGCGACGTTGCTCAATCCCGGCGTTCTTGTCTTGTGATGCCCACAATACGGCTTCCATATTATGCGATCGTACGACTCATCGTGGAGACAGTCATCCCGGACGCAATCCGGGCCAATTGTTCTGGCGCTTACGCGACAGCTTACAATAATCGTTATACTTGTTCACTGCAATCATCGCAGGCCCTCGCTGTACGATATCGATACACGTTTCGCTCGAAAGAGGTTTCCCCTTGGTCTTCCCCTCGATCTCATGGCCGGCGCGCTGCACTAGTTGCCTTTTCTACTGACAAGCGCAATTTGCACTCTCAGCTCAACGGTCGCTTGTAACCCTCTACGAGACGATGCTAGATGAACTCAAGATGTGTAGCTGCTCGCTTCGGAGGACCGGGCCGTCAGCTTTAATTTGGAGGCGGTATGCAACATCACTACGATTGGCTAGAGTCGTTCGAAAAAAGTCCGAACATCTAGCAATTGTTCTTCACAGAGCTCAATATGGCAAGTAAGAGTGCACCTCGCTCGGATCTGGGAGAGCCAAAGGACTCAGCGGCTTTTAAGCTCGTCAAATAGTCTCGAGACCTCGTTCGGAGTTGAGATTGCTTAGCCTTTCAAGCATCACGATCTTCGACAAGACAACGCTTTTGTATATCTGGTGGTTGAATCCTTCAAGTTTCCTGACGGCATGCAGAGATGTTAACCCCAGGTGAAGAATTGGGATGCAGTTAGCTACGTATAGTGATAGTGAGCACAGACAGACGCTGGCCATCTGATGTCACACCGTCATGGACAAGCAGGACCTCCTCGTCGATCTCATACACGCACTGTAAACATGCGTTTCGCTGCGGACGACTTGAGACACATCATATCTCATGTGTGGCGACTACGCTACCTGAAACACTACAGATTAACGAGGACTAATCTGCTCACCCTATCGCAGTCAATCAAGTGGACAATATCACTTGAGAGAACGAACGCGGTCGGTGATGAACGCATGTCACATGCAATCGCTGCTTTGACAAAACAGAATCATAAGGAGTCCTTCATATTTCTACTCCAAGATTTGCAACGACAGCAGCCTTGGACCTATGCTCGCAAGCTTGAACGAGGCCAGAGAGATGACTACGAAGCCAGACCGTATTGAATTGCATTGTGACATGGAGCATCATCTCGCCCTGGTTGACGTTGATCAGAAACCCGTCAGGAATTTGCATTGCTCGCTGAAGACTCCTTGAATCTTGCAAATTCGTTCTTGCCTGAGAGGGGTGAAAATTGGAAGTGATATTCAGCGCATGAAGTGGTTTGCAAGACTACTGCGACCGCATACCAGACTTGCGAAAGCACGCGTGCAAAGGTCAGGGTCCGCGTTCGCCGTGCCGCTCAGCTCGGGAAGAATGTATCCGGCTATCCGGATCTACTATTTCCCACGAACGTTGTCTTTTCCGGTTGACAACGATCCAGCACCACTGCCAAAACTCAAGTTGACCGAGGGCTTGTGGTTTCATTTGAATTGACAGAAGGGTTTACCCCGCTTTTTGGGGACCAGAATGTGGGCAGTACTTGTACATTTGATCAAAGGCCCGCCCGGAAGCTTGTCTAGTACAGGTCGAGAAGCACCACCATGGTCGTGAAAGGAAAGCTCGGTCTGCGAGACTATGGCTCTCTGCTGAACGCTTTTGCTAAGATATGTAAGGCTTGATCAAGATCGAATCACTGTATAGCTCTGATGAGCGACCCCATACGGTATGCTGATCTCCTGTCAGTGTTCGTTGTGCCTCCAGCAACTGTATTCAGGCGTCTGGCGTTTCGTAAGACCACACCCAAGAGTCTTAAAGCACATGTTGGCTTCAGCGTTGGTCGTACGCTGATCCGAAATGCTTCTATTCCAATCATGCAGTGCGTGAAGCAGCATCCTTAAACTCAATCTAGCTATCACGTGTGCTGATGTTGTTCAGAGCTTTATCTGGTTCATCCGAAGATGTGTTTGAGAAATGGAAGATCAAGAATCCCTCGAACAAAGTAGAGACCGTTACATTGCAAAACGGCAAGACCAAGGCCTTTTGGATTGGTGACAAGCATGCCGACACTACTATGTTGTACTTCCATGGTAAGTTGTGTTTTGCACAGAGGATGAGCCACATTCTGACCGACACAGGCGGAGGTTACGCAGCGTCGGCAAGTCCTGGTCACTACGACCTCGTGGCTGAGGCAGAGTCTCGGGCTGCGAAAAACAATGCTTCATTCTCGACACTGTTTCTTCAATATGGTATCTGCAGACCATCCTCCATCGCTGGGGTCCACGCTGAAGCTGTGAGCAGATCTGATCCCGAGTGCTTGTTATCCGGCCCAGTTGCAACAGGCCGTACAGGCTCTCGATTACCTCACTAATACCATGCAACGCCCTCTCGGAAAGGTCAATCATGCTTAATACCATGCACAGACAGCGGTGCTAACGATCTACAGATTATCCTGGCTGGAGATTCAGCTGGAGCTAATCTGGCCCTAGCTCTGTTGTCACACATCTCGAAGCCTCATCCAGAAGTTGACCGCATCACTCCTACGGGAAATTTTAAAAAAGTTGTCTTGCTCTCACCTTGGGTAACTTTTGATGGGACAGCTGCCGCTTTCAAAGAGAATGCCTGGAAAGATGTCTTGGATTCACGCGCTCTGCACCAATGGTCTCAAGCTTTCCTTGGGGGCGCGAAGCCTGACTCATACAACACGCCTCTTCTCGCGCCTCCGGACTGGTGGTCTGGTATACGCGCGGATAAGATTTGTATAGCCGCCGGTCAAGACGAAGTATTTGTGAATGACATTCTTGAATTCAGTAAGAAATTGAATGTAAGCTTCTTTGGTTTCTCCCTTGATAGCTCAAAGACTGAATCTTAGTGTGTAGACTCAAGCAAGCGATGTGGAAACCATAATCTGCCCGGACGAACCACACGACAGTATCCTCTTGTCTTACATCGGAATGCCATATGAGAAGATGAAAGATAAATTCTTCTCCTGGATTCTGGACAATGCCAATCAGAAAAGCACTCCGACTAGCTAGTCTGAGTTCGGATCGCGCTGGAAAGTATCGACCGACTCTTTGCGATTTTTTGCCACGGTACCTTATGTAGCCACGGCTGAGATAAGGAAATGACAGCCTAGTCACCTATTGTAGGATTGATCTTAGAACTAAACACATCTATTCTGATCTATGCTTTGAGAGGAACAGGGCTCTTGTCAAGAGTTTGGTCCCGTGCCGAAGGACTTCCCAACTCGAACATCATTCCGCTCTGACTAAGCCTTGGGACTTCTAGAACTCAAAAGATTTTGAGGTACGCAAGTCTTAGCAGTTCGCGCACTTCGCTACGTAGTGCTCACATGGCTTCGAGCGCTTTTCTGTGATGTCCATATTCACCACTGCGGCATCCAAGACTTGCACCGCCGCCATGACGGGTCGCGCGTAGTTTTTAGGCTCTGGGCACGAGTATGCGCAAACATCAAGGCTGTCAAACTCTGTTTCTATGTGTCTCGTCTTGATGATCCTTCCTGCCACGGCAACTCCTATGTGCGCAACCGCTTGATCGATCTCGAATATTCGTCTGTTGATTACAAGAACGAGGCCGGATCCTCTCGGCGGACAAGAAACGCCTTTGGATGACTGGTAATACTTCTATCATCTATGATCTGGATCTACAGTTCTATATTAGCTAAGCAACTCAGCGATGGTCATGCTGGCTCTATCAATACAACCATCAAACCTCTTTACGCGCAAAAACAACATTAATCTCAGCTCTATAATACGCCTTCTCATCCTTCAATTCCTCAGCCGCGTCAGCATGCAACTTTTTTCCCTCTCCCGTCCAAAAACTGTCTTCTCCCTCAGCTTTAACAAACATCTTTATCATGCCAGCGAGTGCCCCAATGACGCTGTCGCTGAATCCTTGTCGAGTGCTTGCCACACGATCAGAGGCGAAGACATCTACGCAAACGTCGCTGAAACCAACGCTGGACATGGTGAATGGAAGGTTTGGTACGTCGTCCCAGCCTTGCCCGCTTTTTCGGCCGTGGCGGATGATTTCTTCCGAGAGCTGTCGCGCTGCAGATATGCTTACACCAGGCACGTTTCGGAGCGTGTTAATGCGACTGTGAAATTCCATGAGTACCATTATTGTGACAGCGTATAATGCGATGGGACCTCATACGCAAAATCAGCTTCTTCCCATTGTACCCAGCCACCAGGTTTTAACAAGGCGAATATGTTTTCGCATGCTGTCTTCCAGGTATTTCGAGGGAGACCGAGGATCAGAAGGCGCAGATGGATGACGTCGAAAGTTGCTTGCATGTGCTTGGGCACCGGCTCTAGTAGGTTGAAAGTCGAAAAGGTGATTCCATCCGGCGAATTCTGTGGGAACTGAGAGGAACTGATATCCAGACCTTCGTATTTACTACTCCAGTCTCAGTCTATGATCCAAGCAGTGGAATGACATGACGATGGGTGGTATGCGACATCGGATACTCACGCTGCTTTGCCATTGCTTGCCATCTCGGAGGCTAGATCCACGATCCAGATGCCTGTTCCGGTTCCTACGTCGCCGATACATGGATTTTCCGCCAGATCCTTTTGGATGCGAGGGTGTAACATGTAGCCGATATTCGTTTTCCAAATATTGTGTTGAGCATTGAGTCTTTGAGACTCGACTGCATCTCTTGTGAGGCCGTACGCATCAGATGATGCACCATTTTCACTCGATCCAGCCATTTTTGATGCCTTGGCTGAGTATTATAGCGACGATATCTGCCGTGTAACTTGGCAAAAGCTTGAGGGTAAAAGTAATAATGTACATGCAGCAAAGAAACACTTGTTCATATAGGTTTACCCCCCGGCAGAATGCAGATCGCTTCCCCGCTACAAATGCGTCTTATGATCTTATCTCACAGCCTGGAGATTCTGTTGGATAGCTCGCCGTCACTGATCCTTCGCGCCTACGCCACCAATCCTCTTTACAACTGATTGACGTCGCTGTTGCTTGACCTCATCGAACCTGCTTCTCTTGACCGCTCCTTCATGCATGTTCAGCGCTGCTAAGCACACGGCACGGCTGCCTTACTAGTTGTGAATGAGTCATGCTGCTTAGCACGTTCCCTTCACCTTACCTTCATTGAGCACAATCATCAAGCTTTGCGGCCCGCTTCCTAGCTCAATGCTACGAAAAAAATCCCGACAAAGGAACCTGGTCGTCGCTCAAACAGCTATCTCACATTTACGAACACGCTCCAGACACAAATTTATCGCTACAAAGGTCATGGCGCTGCTCTATCTTAGATGCTGACATATCGACATCGCTATTCAAGGGTGATGCTACCTGATTACCCATTGCACTTCGAATACATGTTTGCAGACGTATATCATTATATCATATTCATCATTCTTCAGTCACCAGAACAACCACCTCAAGCAACAACGGTCTCGTTGAGCGTGGTGATGTTGTTCTTGATGTTAATATCCTTTCTGCCCGCGACAGCAAGAGCATTCAACAAGTTCACGATGACAGGCTCAAGCTGAACACCAAGTGCCAACGGATCCAGAGTATTTGCCAACTCGGTCGAAGTCGAACAGCCACTTGTGTAATTACCAGCAAAGGCAGCCTTGACAAAGTTGAATGCGCCCACAAAGCCAAGAATTTCAGTTGTTGCGTGACCACCAGCAGCCACAGTGGTAAAGTGAACAGATGCGCCGTCAGCACACCAGTCAGAGTAGAGTGTCGAAGCATTGGCATAAGGGATGACTTCGTCGTTAGTGGCGTGGTACATGTACACGGGAGCCTTGGGAGTTTCATTTGCGTTGATGCCCATGACGTTCTGATCAAGGACTCCAGCAATGGTAGGGTCGTAGAAAACTTGGTTACCAAGAGTCTGGAACTTTGTGCTCCGGACTGATTGGAAGGCGAAGGTGAACAGGTTTTCAACACCACAGATCTGTTCGGCGGAGTCGAGTTCTTGACGACCCAGAGGCGTGATGATGCTATCAAAGACAGGGTTGAGTTGGGCACCGTAAGCTGTGGGTGTAGAGAGCCCGACAAGAGCTTGAGGAAGGAAGCCAGCGAAGAGTGTGCCATCGATGAAAACGGCGGTACCGGTCAAATTAGCGGGCGTACCACCTTGTGCCCAGCCAAGAACATTGAGCTCAGGAGCATAGCTTGAGATCAGAGAAGCAGCCCATCCAGTAGCAATGGCACCGCCAGAGTAGCCGTAACCAACAATGTTAGGAGTGGAGGTAGTGAAGCCAAGAGTCGAACCGAAGTTGGCAACAGCACGCATGCTGTCAAGAACACCCATACCAGCAAGACGACCAGCGCCGAAAGCAGCATCAGGGCCTTCGTAGTCAGGCGACTGCACAACAAAACCCTCCAGCAGATAGGCCTGAAGCAAGAGGAACTCGACCGATGAGATCAGATCAACCTGGGGAGCTAGCAGCTGGTAGTTGTAGCTGGGATCGCAAGCGCCTGTCTCCGAGGAACCGTCATATGCAGTATGGAAGCTGACAAAGCTATTCTGCTTTGGGTTGAGAGGTTTGAAGACGGTCGTTGCCGATGCGATGGCAGTACCGTTGATAGCAGTGGTACGATAGAGCAATTGCCATGCTTCTACAGCATCAGGAATCAGACCGAAATAGCTTGTGACAACTTTGCGGGTGCGGAGAATGCTTCCAGGAGCTTTGTCCTGGTAGCCAGCAGGAGCATCATAGAATGGATCGTATTCAGGCAGAATAGCAGCCAGAGTGGTGGGCAAAAGCAGAGCCCCGACAGCGATCGATGGAAGCATGTCTCGGACAAAGGACAGCATGTTGATAGCCGGAACAGAGCAACAGGCAAGCTGAGAGACGGCGAGGAGATCAACGTCAGAAGGGTGGGCCACTCGCGTTTCTTATACACCGCTGTCTTTCAGGCGGCCAAGTTTCATCCGTTAGTCCATGGACAAGACCGTCCCCACTTGACCCTGAAGAGTTGCTGCAGGAGCCGACATGACCATTGTGCATGGCACTGTTTGCCGAAAAGTTCGATAGTATTCGCTGAGTCCGCCCTTTGGGAGCGTGGGGCTTTGCAGATCCTCTCGTGTATTCGCAAGAAGAACGTTGTAAAAACGTGATGTGTGCCTGACGGCCTCGGTAGGCGCTACTTAGTCATGTATAAAGTTCTGTGGTTCAACGGCCGGCATGACGAAAGAGTCGGTGACAAGCGCACGTGCTTTGACATGTTGTGACAAATCTCTTGGTCCATACTATTCCCGCTGACATAATCTCAAGACAACATTACTCGTGTTGTAACAGTGGTGAAGACTGAAAGTTGGTCGTATTTCGTGGAGGTACAAGGCTTTGAGGTATAGAATTACCGAAGCGATCGCGCATGAACCGAGGTGATCACGCCGATTCTCGACGATCGACACGGGGTTGCGGAGGATCTACTTGTATATAGACTGAGGATCGACCAGGAAGCGAACGTGCATGATACGCATCTGTCAAATGATCAACTCCGCCTTGTCGAGACGACGCTCCTTCTCCGGAGCCATCGGTGTCCGTCCCGAAGCCTTCTCTAATCCGACTTCTTGGACAAATTTTGAGCAAAGTCGATCAGCGTTTGAGGTGCGGTGTATTTTGGCATATGCAACTCGACGAACTATTTGGTTATTAGCGAAACACCAATGCAAGCCAAGGTGTCCTGAGACTCACATGCAAGCCCTTTCCGGCCGAAAAGTCTTCGTCTGCCAGCAGCTGCTCAAGCTCTGGGCGAGTGCCGATCTTATACGATTTGACGCGATGCTGGGAAGCGGTCTCCTCGGGGGTGAAAACTTCTGCGATCTTGCTGTATCGCCATTTGCTGATGTCGTTGTATTTGGCCTGCATGCCATGCACCCAGCGCTCGATTTCGTAGCCGTCGTTCTCGATCAGGAAGATGGTGCAATCCAAGTCTTCTCTGATGATCGTCGACACTTCCTGAGCTGTGAGTTGGAATGATCCTAGGCGCGTCAGCACGATATTGAGTTTGAGTCCCAAATTGCAAGACACTTACCATCGCCTTCAAAGCAAATAGTCCTTCGACCACCACCTAATGTCTTCATCGCGCGAGCTGCACCTTGCGCTGCACCGAGGCCATAACCTATGGAAGACCAGAGAGTCTGATTGATAGCTTGCACGCCTGGTGGGAATCTGGTCTCCCAGATACCAATGAAGGATGTACCTGTCTCTGTGATCACAACATCACCTGATTTCAGCCAAGACGAGATGCGCGGCCACAACCAATCATGTGTGATGTCCTGAGTTTTCGCTACTTCACCTTTGGTGAGTCGCGTGCTTTTGAGTAGAGGCGTCTCGACTTTGTCCATGTGCATCTTGGACGGATCAACTTCGTTGACAAGGCGTTGTAGCAGCCACTTCATGTAGCAGTTTTCAAATTTGGCGCAGTCCATGACAACGTGGTCAAAGTGCAAGTCGACGGAAGAAAGGCGACTGATCTGGTAAGAGAAGCCAAAACTGTTGACGTCTGACTTGACGTTGCCGATAGTGATGACCATGTCGCTCTCCTCAATTCTCCTTCGGACACTCTCCTCTGAGCGTTTGCCAATGTAGATACCGCCAAACAAGGGCGACTGCTCGTTGGCCGTACCTTTACCCATGGGAGTGATGAAGGTCGGCAGCCCAGTTTTCCGAGCGAATTCCTCTGTCAAATCTTCGACTCGATGACGTTGGCAACCAGCGTCAAGCAGAAGTGTCGGTCTCTTAGCAGCATAGAGCTTCCTCAAGATGAGCTCTGCTGCCAATTCCTCCGTCTGGCGGTCACTTGGCGGAGGCTCAACGACGATGGGGGTATCCAACAACTTTGCGTCCACCTCTTCTAAGACCATGTCTGCTGGGAGCTGAATGTAGACTGGTCGACTGTTGGCGTAGCATGCTTGAAGTACGCGATCGATCTCGGCTGGAGCTGTCGCTGGGTCCATCAGGTTCGTCTGGGCGATCGAAATTGGTTGCGACATTTTGGCAAAGACGTCAAAGTCGCCATTGCCGAGCTGAAAAGTTGTCAGATGTAAGATGCGTCCTTAGTCGGCATGATTGAGGCCTTACAGTGTGATGGAGGAGCATTCCACTCTTCTGTGCCGCTCTCTTTGGCGTACCAACGATATGAACCACTGGACAGAACTCGGCATATGAGCCAGCAATGGCATTCAGACATGACAGCTCGCCGACTCCAAAAGTTGTTACCAACGCTCCCATGCCCATCAGTCGGCCGTACGCATCGGCCGCATAGCCTGTGTTCTTCTAAGTGTCATGTTCATCGGGGCCACGTCGACATTTCGTACCTGCATTCAGCTCATTGCAATTACCGACCCAATTCACACCGCAGGGTTCAACATAATCAAGCGCGACAAGGTTGAAGTCACCAGGTACACCATGAAGATCTTTGACTCCGAGCTGGCGGAGTCGAGTGAACAAGTACTCTGCAATGTTTACTTTGCGGCCACTCATCGTCAATGTTGGAATGTACGATTGATGTGGCCGTGAGAGCGGGACATCGAGCTGCTTATGTTTGATTGCGGCTCATCCGGCAATGTCTATCAGCAGTGGGGAGGGGTTCCATCATCGTTATCGTAATATTTTTGGAAGCGACGGCTGGTCTTTCGTGGACGGTGCAACGAAGGCGGAATCAAATCCGTCTTTGGCTAACGGAACCCGGCCCGTCCTCTCTCCAGTCCCGCGGTCTGACAAGCAGAACAAGCAGTGACCACCTTGGACAGCGAGCTGATAAGACAAGGCAAGCTCTAACTACCCTCTAGATCAAGGACAAAGAGTGTCTGTCTGTCCATCGGGGGAGAACCGAAGCCTCGTTCCTGGCTCAACAAGGTCCTCGTGCTCTTTTCCAGCAGTGCCTTCCACTGTGGATGATATACATCTGTCATCCAGTTCAATAGCTTCCTCCATAATTCGGTCAATACGTATACAGAATAATAGTCGGACGTGCCCGCATTCCCTGGCCTGGATGGTCTCGTCACCAGGACCGGACCAGCACGCCGATCTGTGTTTGTCCAGGCGATATACATGCTCCGGGGGTGACCTACAACTGTCCAGCCAACAACAGGCGGTATTGGCAGGGTTCGATATGTCTTGAGCATAAGTCGTACCGAACTCGATGACCATCCATGCGACCGATCAAACATCGCTTCTGGCGGTATTGGTGGAAGGATGATTGGGGGTCGCTGGTCGCATGCTCCGGAACAGGCAGGAGATGGAGTGTATGAACCTCATCACGACCAGCAGCTTGCCCCTCTACCATTTTGTTGTTACCATCTTGGATATGATCTATGCTCTTGCTATCCCTCCTGGAAGGTATCGGCTGTGCGCTTTAGCATGAGCGCATGCGGCGATGTCGCGTCGGGAGCTTTTACGACGGGGAACGAGATTGTGGTCGCGTGTTTTGTCAAGGTTGACGAGCGAATACGGCAGGTGCGACAGTGTGGAGTTGACGTGTAGTTTGGGCCTCGTTGTCTCGAATGGATTGTCAAGAAGGCAAAGCACAGCCAAGATCAAGAGGTGCGGCCTCGACGTTGCCCTGCCAACCTCGGCAGCTCAACCTTGATGAGTTCAAGCCTCGACTCTTCCTCATCTTTGACGACTTCGTCCACTCCCATCTGTCTTCTATCACGAACTTCAAAGGAGTATTGCGATCTTTGCTACCTTGATCTCAATGGCCGAGACACAACGGAGAAGACCATCTCAACTTCGAAGTTGTCCCGGGTATTGCATTGGCGTTCGAGGTCGCGAAGCAATGAAAATGCCTTGACAACATTCACGGACTATCAGTTCAGTGCATGCGCCGTTTTACTGCTATCGCAAACATCGCCACTGACTAGCTCTTGTATATTGTCGCCAAGTTCTGTCAGAGTATCAACACGCTCAAATCAGACAGCTCGCTACATCTCTCGGTCCGACAGAAAGGTTACATTCCCTCGTAAATGGTATCACCCTGGCACTAGTCCCATATGCACTGCCTACAACTGTGCTGCTCTATACAACCACTTCCCCATCATGTTCTCGGTTTCCCTGTTCTCCTTCCCAATAGCGCAAAGAAAACCTTGTCCTTCGTATCATCCTGGCCTCATAGACAGTGCAGGACTCTCGACTTCGTGTTCGAAGACGCTAATACATATCGGCCGTACTGCGGCAGCCCAAGACTTCCGAAGTCGGTCACAATGTTGCTTGTCAACGCCCTGCACAGCCTTTGATCTGCAAACTCGTTGCTGAGTGGTATGCTCCACAGAATGTCACCGTGTCCAATATATCTTGCTCGAGTCAGTCTCCACATGAATCGCACGACAAGATAGCTTTGCACGCCTACACTACTCATTCAAATTATGGACGAAGACAACTTCTTGAATGGATTTGCGGAGGATACATTCTCGAGCGGGAACGACATCAAAAATGAGAATTTCAATTCTGGACCACTATCACCCGAGGTTTCTGACACGGTAAACACCATCTACTGTCTTCCCTCTGGCGACCGTCTACCTTCTGGCGCTTCACCTGCAGCAGAAAGAATAGGCAACGTACCCGAGATCTGGATGAACATACTCTCGCAAGCAGATCAAGTCACATTGAAAGCTGCCATTCGCGTCAACAAAGCCTGGTATACCGAAGGTGCGCCTCATCTCTGGCACACTCCTGACGAAGCTGGACTACGCTTTGATGGCATACCAAGAAGGCATCCAGAAAGAATAGCGTTCTACGCTGGGCTCGTTCGACACATTCAATACTCGGTCTGGACCGATAGAGGTAACCATTGGCGTAGAGACACCGGGTCAAGGAAGAAGCAGATGATGCCAAAGCTTCCTAACTTGACTTCTCTCGAGTGTCTAACTTCTTCGCTGAGCGAGAGGACAGCTAGGCAACTCAGGTCGATCTTCGTCCCGTCATTGAGACAGATCACCATCGGAGACCATGTTGCGTACGATAGCTACATGCAAAGGCCCGAAGAGCTTGGAGGTGTCTCGTGGTTCGACATCATGTGTATGGAATGTCCCTTTCTCGAGTATCTTAGCCTTGGAGAGTGCAGCGGCATCAGCAAAGAAGACTTTCATCATTTCTTGGCTCGAGCGACGAATCTACGGACGATCAGGCTTGATAGGGGTAATGAGCAGCTCCTCATTGATCCTGTGCGGCCTTTTCTCAAGAGTTTGAAAGTTTGTTCTGAGTGGATGATGCGACATGATTCGTGTGACATGCTGTCGCAAATGCATGGTCTTGAGTACTTGGACATCGCGGTTGCAGATGCTACGATCACGAGCGAGAGGCTGCTCAACATCCAGTCCCTCCGCCGTCTCACTCATTTGCACATATGGCCAACCAACAACATCGGCACCACAAAGTGTACCGTGACAGCAGCAGAGTTGATTAGCTTGATCGAAGCCCTGCAAGAGCTTGTTGACCTCCGCATCTGGTTAGAGTTCGACTTCTTCCGCTTTGAGGAAGCGGTCGAGGTTGCCTACGATCTACCTGGAAGATACCCCCAGTTTGACGACTTGGAAAACCGCCGGTCATATCTGGCTTATCTTCGAAAGATAGCCGGGGCAGAGTGCATGGTAACCTTAGAGGAGATAGTATAGTGGAGCCCATGAAGATTGTTCAAACAGCAGATATTGGTGGAAAGACTGATTGAGAGATGCTCAGCCCAGCATCAGATCAGAGATAAAAGCCGCCCAAGGGCAAGGAACTGCCACAAGTTTGCTCACCGAACACAGCACATCAAAAAGGAGCTCAACTTACGACAAGGTCGAAGTTTTCGTCTGGATACACATCAGGATCGTGGCTATCGCATGTGCATACGTAAACAACACTGGTTGCTACATGATAGACGCTGCGGTTGTAATGAACGTACTCCGTTTTGCACTGTCAGTGATCTCAATGCTATCCGCTGTACCACTATATGTTTCCTGCGTTTCTCAACCATCCTTTCTGCTCGCAATTCGCTAGCTAAGTGGTCTTGCCTGGCCAATAATGACGACTTTGTTACGAAAACAGAATAGGCAAATTCATTGTATCCAGTCAAGGCAGGGAACCGGCCGTGATCGAGATAAACGAAGTGCTCGGAGCCCAGAAACAGCGACTCCTCACGGCAGTCAGGAATCAAGAGCGCTGACTCAGCCATGAATCTCCTCGACTCCTCCAGTTCAGCGCCGATAAAACTGATAAGCATGCATCCCACATCAAACCCCGCATCCCGCCCCTCCCCCGATGCCTCGGCTTGTATCTAGTACCTTCTCATTTCCATTCGACTACATACCGTACATTTCTTCTGACTTCAAACCCCGACATCGTGTGATATGTTCCCGAGGTCTCAAAGCAGATAATTGCTGTCTGCTGCGTATAGCCTATAGCTCGAACAATGCCTACTTCGTCCGACTTCACCGAGAACGACTATCCTGTTAGAGATCGCTCGACGCAGAAATGGAAGAATGTCGACCTTACAAAGGCGCAAGGATTTGAACATGAAGCAGTCAAATGCAGCTGCAATCGACGTGACGTCCCATTGTTCTTGAGTAAATCTGTGACTGTCATTGACGCCTCCCTTTCACGATCACATCCTATGTCCTTTTCCACTTCGGCGGCATGACTCTACTTGCTCACCCATGTCCCCTTGTCTCTTACCATTTTCTCTTCACTCAGGCCAATGCCATTGGCGTCAAGAAGAACGAGCTCCACTTCCTATACGAACTACACCCCTGCTTCTCGGCCTTCCCTACCTTCCCCATCAACCTAGCTTTCAAGCGCACCAACCAAGACGTCTTCGACTTCTTGGGAGATTTGGGCAAAACCCGGATACCTGGCTGCCCACCTCTCGATCCTCAACGCTCCGTTGACGGCGAGCGTGGCATCGAAGTCGTCACGCCTATCCCCGTCAGCTCCGAGTGACTTGACCTGGAAGTGCGGAACCGTTGCACTGGTGTCTGGGACAAGGGTGGCAACCTAGTCGTGGAACATCTTGCGGAATTGGTCGATGCAAAGACGGACAAGGTATACACCCGGATGAGCAATGCTGGCGTCGCCATGAAGCAAGGAGGGCTGGGGGGACCAAGCGGACCAAAGAAGGTTGCCGTGAAGGTACCAACACACGAACCAGATGCGATTTCCACTTTCCACACTACAGAAGAGGTTGCCATGTTGTACCGGCTCTGCGGTGATTACAACCCCCTCCATGCAGATGACGAGTTTGGAAAACCTGCGGGATTTGAAGGACACATCCTCCAGGGATTAGGAACGTGGAACATCGTCGCGCATGAGGTGTTGAGGTTAGAGGGAGGGTCGGATCCGTCTAGGTTCATGACATATGGCGCGAGGTTCAGGAATGTCGTATACCCGGGCGATGTATTAGAGACGAAGATATGGAAGGTCAAGACCGAAGAAGCTCTGGATCATCTCGTGTTCGAGACGATAGCAAAGAGTGATGGGAGGTTATGCTTATCGAATGGTTATGCGACCATCAAGTCGTTGCCCTTGGAGATGGCTAAGCTATAGGTGGAATTATTACACCTTGTGCAGCCGAATGTTATGTCACAAGATGGTCTTGACAGTCTACATCTGTTTGACCAATTCAATTCTCAAAGAACGAGCATGTTCTGCTAGTCATCGCCTATATGCCAATTTGATGCACGGACTTTGAGTTAGTGTTGAGGACATATGCAGCCAAGTCCTTGCTTGTCAGAACGTGGTACTCCACTCAGCGGACAACATTGCAAGAAAAGATGCTACTTATACTCAAGACCCGATACAAAACTTCGCCAACATCGTTAAAACTCCATGGCTTGCCACACCACATTCTTGATATGACGCCAAAGAATCATGTGGAACAACACTGTATATAATCCAACTTAGAGCCTTCGCTTTTCTCTTGTCAAGCTAGGCACTTAGTAGTTACAAGTCAACTTGACCTGTCTAGAGTACTCAAGTCGTTGATTCATAAAGAAATTTGTTAACCTCCCACCTGTAGAAGAGATTCTGTTAGAGCTATTGATCGCCTTACAAGGTGCGAAATGTGCTATGGTTTATCCTAAGGTGTAGGTGTTGACCGGTCGCGTACAGCGGGATACAAGAATCGCTTCGATGCTGCGTGGGAAGACTGGGTCAACCCTATTTTGCCCATGATAAAATGTAGGCATAAAGCCGACCAACGCTTCTCAGGTTATGCTGCACTCGTCCGTCACGCCAAATGCCAAGCCTTCACAAGTAAACACTTCGAGCCCGACTTTGGGGCTATGGACCCGGATTCCCAACCACCAGACCACTTCCATGCCAGCCTCGTATCACCAGTGCTGTGTGCGAGTCCGCGTCCCTGTGCGCAAGAACAGTCGAGCAGTTGTCTACCATCTTCGTGCCGACTCTGACACGACTAGTGGTCGAAGATGATGCTACCAGTCGTTGGGATGATGGCATTCTACTTCTTTGCGAGCTTTGGGGAGTCTCATGGCTCCATTTCATGGCTCAGAACTGTCCGGTCCTCACGTCAATCACATTGGGCAGTGGCTTGTGGATTGACACCCTCAACTTTCATCACTTTGTCAAGAACGCACAGCATCTCACGTCCGTCTCGCTTGGCAGCGCCAATGAGCACCTCCTTGTCAACGCCCTTGCACCTTGCCTCAAGAGTGTCAAGGTAACCATCGACGCTGACTGGGAAGAGTATGCCATTGTTCTGAGACAGCTCTCGAAAATGCATGCACTAGAGCACCTGGAGCTCACTATTTGGGATGTGCTGCTGACTGGCAGCGTCATGCTCAAGTTTAGAGCCCTGACCAGACTCGAGTCATTCAAAGTTTACACAAAGGGTAGCTATGCTCTTACTAGATGCAGTACGACCGCAGGGGAGCTGGCAGGGATGATCCAGGCAATGCCCTCTCTTGGAAGGTTTGAGATTTTGATCGACTGCGAATTCATGGAGAGTCAAAGGGAGTTATTGTGTGAATGTTGGGAAGGCGGCACTTTGAGCACCACAGCTGTCGCCAGCAGTATCTCAACTACTTGCACGAGCTAGCCGAAGATGATCACGCTAACGCTGTCGCTGTCTCTGTCACCACTTGACCGGCTCTAACGATTAGCGACGTTCACGAAGCGTACAGGCGATCAAGTCTACTCCAAAAGCTATCTTTCTCATGGGGACAGGGGCCTCAGGGAAAGAATAAGGGACAACTGGGTCAAAGGTCGTTGGAGTTGGGTGCCGCTCCACAAGATTTTGCTCTTTCTTTTGTGCTTTCTTCCTTTGACCATCCAAGTGAAGCGACCAGAAGAGATTGACAAGGTCGTGACGAAGAGCAGACGGAGCTTGAGAAGTTACAAACGATACTCAGTAGCTTCAGAAGAATATGCAGGCAACCAAAAATAGACACGAGTGTTTGCCAAGCTCTTGATCCTTCCCGAGATGTTCATGCAGCGACTCCCACTCCTCCCTAGCTTCAGATCCAACGACACTTCCCTGAGCCCTCTTCCAATTCAATCATGTTTCCCTCGATAGACTATCGCGCTCAGCCCCTCGCGCCAACTTTCGGCAGCCCCACCGCTCGAGCAAAGTGCGTTCCGCGTCGACTCTACTTGAGGCATCAGGCTAATGTGTCACCAGCTTCTGCGAACAGGATTTTGTCATCGTCAGCTGGATCGCTGAATTCGTCAATACGTGTAGCAATGCCGCTTACAGTATGTTAGGATTTCTCGAAAGACCGCTTGACCCTTCACCAACAACGCCGCAGTTCTGTATGCGATTCGTGCGCTTCGACGCATGCCCACGAGCGCACCGTTCGCAGCAAAGAGCATCTACTATGGTTTAGCACTTGTTGGTATCTGCTCGAGCTTGTTTCATGGCTTGTTAAAGTACCACGCTCAAATGGGTCAGTTCGCACTCGTTCGAAACTCAGAATTATATGTGGTCTGACAGTCTGACACCAAAGCCGATGATACGTCCATGATCATCGCGACATCGATTGTCTTACACCGCGCAATGACATATCAGCGCAGTGACTCCTACAGTCGCTGGTTCGGTGGTCTACTTGTTCTCGCCGCGATCACAGAGACAGCATACCACACCATCAAAGACGAGCAAATAGTCCACGAACTGAGCTTCGTGGTCCTCATCATCGTGGTCGCGAGCAAAACCAGATCTCTAATCAAGCTTCGCGTGCACAACCCACTAGACAAGCAAATGCTGCAAAATGCAACCATTTTCGGTGCAGGTATGTCCGTCTTTACAAATCTGGGACCTCAACTCACCGTCACTGTCTAGGTTGTTTCGCATTTGGCTACCTACTCTGGCAACTCGATTTTATCTCCTGCCCACAGCTGACAGCGCTCAAACGCAAAGTAGGCATTCCTTGGGGTTTTCTGTTTGAGTTGCATGGATGGTGGCATATACTGACGGCTATTGGTGCTCATACTTTTATGATCATGGTTGATGGGCTTACGAGTGATGAAGTTGAGTTCTCACACGATGCGTTTGGGTGGTTTGTGAAAAGTAATGCGATGCGCGCTGGAAAGGTAGACTGAGCGGCTTCGGAAGATAATGGCGGGTCAACTTTCCAGACTTGTCTTCGAGGCTTACAGTGTGACGCTCTGGGAGAAATTGAGACGAGGAGATTACGGATTGCAAGTACACTAGCCAAGCCCTCTGAAGTAGATAGAAGCTATCACACTCACGATGATGATCCTGGCATGCGATGGTTGCAAAAACGGCTATCTGCTTGCTTGATGACGCCAGCCTGTACATTGCAGTGATATTCATCATATCGAAAAGCTCTACAAGAACGCTCAGTCATCAAACGGCCATAACTTCTGATGTCAGAAAGGCCACCCTGCTCATTCATGCTGGCCAGCACTTTCTTCGAAAGACGAAACAAAAGATGCAATTCTTAATATCTGTCAAGCGCGTTTAGCTAATCTGCTATCATGTCAATGGCTTTCAATCAATTTTTGTTGCTGTGAAAGGTCCCCTGTTTGTCCGCTCGTTACCTCGAAATTTGCGAACCACAACCTTGGAAGCAGCTGCCAATTGTCTTGGGGGGATGACAAGTGAGGAGTTTAATATACGGACGCCAGTAAAACCTCTGAACAGTTTTGCTTTTATTGATAGGGAGCACTGTGTAATCACGAGTGCTTGAATGAACTATCAATTGCTGCCTTGCTACGGATTGGGGACTGTGCAAAAGAAAAGAATAGAGAGCGTGTATTGGGGAAACTGCTATGGCAGCAGGACAGAAATGGGGCATGCGATGCAGTGAAACGTTGTTGGAAGCATTCTCCTCCTCCTTTCGCAAAGCAATTGTTAAACTTGCTGCGAATTGGACTGGACCAAAAAGAAGAAAAAAAAAGAAAAAATTGCAGAGAGCGTGCGATGTGAAGACTGCTATAAAAGCAGCACCAGAGTGTCGAGCGTGATGCAGTTGGACGGTGTAAGCAATATTCTCCTCCTCTTTCTTCAGACTGACTGCTCCACGGCAAAGGTCATGCCAGGGAGTTTCACTGTTTCAATTTTGGCGATTGCTTCTTCGATAGCAATCTTCTCTTCCGGCGAGCACCACACAATGGCAAAGCGCAGATTGAGAACCAAGAGCTCAAGCTTGGGAAGGCTGGTCAAGAATTGCGCCAGCTGCGCGCCAGTCAGAGAGATCGCGCCTGGGTTTTGTACCTCAAGAGCAAAACCACTGAGATGCTCCAGGCTAGTGAGCTGAAGAAGCCACGAGCCATCGAAGTTGCAACGATACATGCTTAAGCCCACGTCTAGCAGCTCCAGATTCTCCAGCCTACCAGCTGCGATGAAGAGTCGATCAATGTCGTTGTGCCGGCCGTCCACATGGAGCCAAATGTTGACCAGGTTGGGCATACGGCTGAGAAGGCGAGCTGCTGCAGTACCAGTGTCGAATTTGGGCTTTGCAAGTGACTCAAGTGAGGGCATAGTCCAGGTCCGACCCATTTTGTCGAGGAACGTATCGACCTCGACTTGGGAGAACGATGTTGCGTGCGGGAAGTCCACCTCGGCCAGTCGTGGCTTGTTGAACAACCTCGAAAAGAAATCTTGTGGACATTTGTTCGCAAGATACTCTGCGACATCGCCAAGGTTGAGGACCTCGATGGAGTCGATGCGCTCTAGAATTGAGAGGACTAGAGGCAGCTTGTGAATAACGAAGTTAGTGTCAAAGTCCAGCTGTGTCAAGCCGCCGCAGACTTCAAGAAGAGCGTGCAAGTAGATTCTGCTGTCTCTGTTGTAGTTCCGATTAGATGATGTGTCGGAGTCGTTGTCGACAGACCACAGTCGCAGACTAGGTGACATCAGGGCGGAAATGTTCTCGGGGCGGACATTGAGCATGTTCGTCTCGTTGATGTAGACAGAATGAAGACGAGGAAAGCTCAGCGCTGCATCCGCCATCTCTTCGGTCGACAGAGTGGTGTCATCGGGCTTGAAGTCGAGTCTTCGAACAAGAGAGGCGTAGTGGCGGCGGCGCATGGGATCTTGCACGTAGAACAGGAGGTCGCGAAGTTGAACTCGATGCCAGAGAAGGTGATGACTCTCGATCCACCACTTGCGGCAGACTCTGATGCTTTCGGCGATGCTTTGGACTTTAGGGTCGTCGTTGTCTTCATCATTAGTTTCGTCGTCGTTGATGTGCTGGAGAACGATGGCGACGATCTCTGGCTTGAGCAGGGGATGGTGATCGTCATTGTAGAGTATGGGATTGCGCAGCTCAGAAGGATGGGGACTAGGAGCATC
This sequence comes from Aureobasidium melanogenum CBS 110374, assembly GCF_000721775.1. Lineage (NCBI taxonomy): Eukaryota > Fungi > Ascomycota > Dothideomycetes > Dothideales > Saccotheciaceae > Aureobasidium > Aureobasidium melanogenum. Next base: position 234,303 of record NW_024470082.1, on the reverse strand, counting down.
ACGATCAGTAATCTGTAGGCGCAAGTGTTGCAGTTCTTTGCACTCACGCAACCTCTGCTGGGTGCGCACGCCTGACACGCTCGCTAGGAGATGTCATCGTGTTGATCATACTAACAGGGAGGAGGAACTTTTTCGGGCAGAGCTGTTCTGAACTGAGGAAGAGTTGAGTGTCGTCAGGAAACCTGGACAATACACCGTCGACAGCTACGAGCAAACACGACGATCAATCGTGTCGACGACCTGACGGCCCCCGAGTGAAACTCAAGATCGACCAGCACACTAATCCAAGCCACGATTACTGATTTTTGATGCCTACAGAAAGGCAAGATCTGCTTCATATGTCGGAGCCTGAGCAAGGAGAGGAATTCTTCACATGCTACTCTAAGCTCCCAGTATTGGTTTTTGGTGCGCATAGAAAGGCAAGATGCACTCTTTATACCTGACGTTGACCAAGGGAATGCCAATCGACGAGACGTCTTTGTGAAAACACTTGGTTATGAGGAGACATTCTTGCATTTTGATAGGTCTACGTAAAGGAAGTTACTGCAGAGGAGAAGGGCACGATTAGCACAACTAGAAAAATAAAAGTGTGTATTCGGTATTTACTTCAGTAGGATGGGTGTATGAGCAGCAAAAGTCTGTGCAGTATAGCCAGAGACAATTTGGACAAGCGATTAAAAGTAACTACGACGAGAAGGCTGGTGAGGAACACCACCACGTCTCGAACACTCCATTCTAGAGAAGAGTCAGAGTATTGCGCGCTCTCCACACAACAACTTGCAGACGTACCTTGTTGAGGCTGATAAGATTTCTTTCGATAAGCTCTATTGTGTTCAGCTCTTTGGTCCTCAGCATAATACCTGCCAGCACGAGAATGAGAGCTCAAAGGTCGAGTCAGCAGATTCATAGGGCTCATGGAAGCAGTATGATATAAGCTGGAGGGCCGTCGCAGGCAAGTACAAAATCATCTCGAAAATGCAATGAGGGCCTCAAAACAAGACAAAGAACTCAATTCGGCTTGGTTTCTCACAAGAAGACAAAGCAAGACCAACTTGTTACCAGTGATTGACGAAAAAACAAAAAAGAACGAAGGAAACGCGCGGTCTAGCTCCCTGCTTGTCGTTTCTGAGGGGCGCTTTTGATTCTCTCACTTCCTGTTTCCCTTGTTGACAATATCTCCTGCTTTCCCACAATCATGGTTTCCGAGACCCACTGATCATCATCCCTTTGTAATTCCTCCCTTTTGTTGTTTTCCTGACTACTTCCTCCTAGGAATTGCCTATCCATCATATGACCAAAAGAACAAAAGAAAGCAACGCGATTTTCCAAAAACTCGGGGAGAATTATGCATCGGTTGAGACACTACGTTGTGCGTATGTCTCGGAGGAAGTTGACAGCTGCCTCTAGTATTGTGTTCCATACTCCCGGCCATGAGTGCATGAGGTAAGAAGTATTGATTGACGACACCTACGCAGATGCAATGCCACAAGTAGAGTGATCAAAGTGGATCAGTTGTGCTGAATTTGGGGAGCTCAAGTTCCGCGGTCGGTGAGGTGGTTGTAGACGCCGTCGGTGACGACCTTGTTCAAGGGAAGGGCAATGCCGTTGTGGTCATTGTAGCGGTTGAGGTTGCGAGGGGTCCACTGGACGGGATCTGGTGAGAAGTTCTTCGAGCTAGCTTGCCAAATGAGGTCGGAAGCAGCAACCTGAACAGTGTGCTCAGGAGCTTCGAACAATGGCCAACCGAATGAGGCTACTTCATCCACGACAAGGGTGATGCGACTTGGGAAGCCCCCAGGGTAAACTTGAGCAAGGCGGTGGTAGATGACTTGGGCCTCGTCGTACAAGGCATTGATGCGAGCGGGCATGATGCTGAGCCAAAGACTTTCGAGAGCGCTGAATCCGAGAAGGGAAGCAGCAAGCTCATGGCCAGAGACCACCAGATCGTCTGTGCGAGGGCCGCCAGGACGGTACGTACGGGCGATGTGCACGCTCATGAGGCTCGGAAGGCTACTCAAAGCTGCCAGCTCGTTGTAGGTGATTTGCATTCCTGGCTGGAACTCAACTTGGAGAGCTCTGAGCTTTCTCATCGAGCCCAACATCTCGAAGGTAGCAGGGTGAAGAGTCACAGGCTGGCCTTCGGTGACTTGTGTGAGCGTCAACCAGAGTTGTTCAACGGTAGGAAGGACAGCCAGCAAAAGAGCAGGAGCGAGACCCCCGCCTTCTGAGAAGCTGACTTCGAGATTCTTGATGCAAGGCAAGATGTCTTCAGCATCCTTGTCGTTCCTCAGCGCTTTGACGAAGGCGTGGTCGAGGTGGAAGTCCAACGACAAGTCTTCAAGGTGAGGGAGCGTGAAGACCTCAATCATGACATCGTCGCTGAGAACAGAGTTCATCTCCCTTCCCAGCCTGACGGCCTTGAGTTGACGCATCCGACGGAAGAACGTGGACAAATCAGCAGATGAAACGCGCGAGTACGACTGCATAGAAAGCTTGGTCAGGCTTTGGCAGGTGATGCCGACATGTGCCAGCCAGCTTTGGTCGAGGTGCGGGTCGAGGTTTTCCTGCTGGCCGCGCACGCTAGTCCAGAGATCAAGGCGCTGGAGGGCTGCGGGAAGGTACGGAATGAGAAATTGCGGTTCGTCGACTTGTAAAACATCGGCGCAGAGCTTCAGCTTCTTCAGTCTGGTCAAGGCTGGACGAGTCTCAACTCCCTCAGGCCAGAGTTCTTGAGAGGTGGAGATGTTCAGGGCGGCCACGAAGGAAGCGTAACGTGAGAGGTTTTTGGTGTCTTTAACGCAGCTGGCGATGTTCTTGATGGTGGCTGAACTCCAAAGAAACTGTGTACCGACCTCTTGGAAGAGTTTTGACACTCTGTAAAGCTTTGAGAGAGCGCTGAGATGATCTCTGAGGAATGAGAGGATCCTCTCAACAAGAGATCCGTCACCAAGAACTCCGTGATGATTGATGGATGTACTGCAGAGGCGTGTCAATCAGCTTACTATCAGTCTCGAGACGCCTAGATGTTTTGACTTGCACACGAGCCTGGGTGCGCTTTCTGCGTGGCTTGCTGAGAGCGGTCAAGCTACGGGGTTGGAATATAGACTCGCTTGAGTTGGTCTTCTTGCTTGTAGACTGGGTTGTGATGGATGCGTAAGACTGATCGGTACTGGAAGCACTCGGATAAGCAAATATATATACTGGAGGTGATAGGTCACCACTCACTCGGCCGAGTCAGGGGTGTCTTGGGAAGGCGGACCTATGATGCCGTGCTTCAGAGGATGTGCTTTGCAGCTCTGGTATCAAGGAGCTGATGAACAAGCGTGAATGCGCACCATCGAAAAGTGATGTGAGTTGTGGATGTGTGGAAATGCGGCGGTTGTAAGTTCTGCGCTTGCTCTGAGCACTTGTGAGAACGACGCGGGAGTGAAAGTTTCGCGACCTCCTTCGCGGCTGTTCCCAAAACGAATCATCCTCAACGACGTCATCACGCAAATATCCGCAACGTCTGGGCGGAATACAATGATCCCCTGAGATATCGTCGTGACCTACCGATGGGAAAGTTGTGGCTGCCGCATCGATAGACTCAGGGCAATGGTATCAGCGATCATTCATATATCGTACGCACTCCCGGGCTTGATGGATAACGTTGCTCCATATAAAGCTTGGTCTTTCGGATCATACATTCAGGTTAGTCAAGGGCCTGTCCCGAAGCTATGTTGCAAGTGATCGCAGGACATGGCAAAGGTTGGCATGACATGCTCCACCATGAGCTCTGGATAGGGATGTTGCACAAAGCAAGAACAGGCACACTCAAAAGCTCCAATTCCGGTGTACAAGAACAAAGACAGGTGTCGTGACATCCTTCTTTGTAACATACTCCCCTACTTCTCATGGGAGGTATCTCGCCGAGTCACCCAACGATCATGAAATTTTGCTCATATATGCAAGTCATGGCAGGGCGACGATAGTTGTTAAGAATGATCTGGAACAATGCCAACGGTGTGAATGGACGTGAGCATTGTTTGCGAGATGAATGATTGTTGCCGAAAATCGTGCATACGTCTGGAATAATAAGAGGCGGTCGCTGTCGGAGACTATACATTCTAGTTCGATCGACAAGAGAATGGACAGCCTTTCACCAAGAAACGTGGAAAAGTGATTTGCAGGAGAGCTCCTGCAGAATGCGCTGCAGGATGGTACGACCACCGCCCTCACTTTGTCTTCAAGTGCACCTCTGAAAGCCCAATTCATCGCTGATGATATCAGCAGCACGTTCAGCAACCGCATACACCGTGGCAATAATATTTCCCCTCGGTATCATGGGCATGACACTCGCATCCACAACCCTCAAGTTGCGCACACCCTTCACGTTCAGACGACTGTCCACCACAGTACCCAAAGAGCATGTACCGCACGGGTGGTAGTTTGTCCTTGCATAAGCCCGCACCACCTCTTTGTAGTCCTCCATCGTATCCTCGAAGTATGCTTTGGGAAGTCTTTTCCCTCCAGGTACAAGGTAGAATGCCATTGGCTCCGTCTTTGCGAGCTTGTCCAGCGCTTTCATATGTCGAGCATGGATCTCCAGATCAAGAGGGTGGGAGTGGTAGTTGGCTTCGATCTTGGGCTTCGTGCGGGGATCGGCGGACGTGATATGAACGCTTCCGGCAGAGAAAGGATGAGACAGCATGGAGTTGAAAGAGACAAAGTTACCTTTCTCCGATTCGATATAGGGAGCCCGAGACAAAAAGGACACGGCGGTCGCTTCGTTGGCAGACTCAATAGCTTTGCGGATGAAGTTGTTGCGCTTGCGCTCGAATGGTGTCCAGGTATCATCGTCAATCAGATGCTTGTCGAGGAGATTCTTCAAGTCCTCGCGTTCGTCTTGATCCAAGAAAGGTGTAAGTGGCGTGTAAGAAAACAAAAAGGCGCCATTTTCAGCCAAAAGTCCAGATCGATTCTTCCTGAACTCCTTACGTTGTTCCTCGGTGGGACTGGGTCTACGTGCTGGAACCTCGTTAGTGACCTCGAACGAAAGGCCTGATCGTATGTGGTCTTGTAAGTTTTCTCCGATGGCTGGGTTGGCGCAGACGGTCTCAATGCCATGCTGTTCAATAATCGTGGGATCGCCGATACCAGACAGCTCCAAGATTTGAGGGGTGTTGAAGGTACCGGCTGAAAGGATCACTTCTCTTTTGGCCGCCACTCTACGGAGGACACCGTGCTCGGAGAACAAGACACCACGGACAATTGGTACTGAATCGTCTTTGTCGATCATCAATCTGTGAACCATTGCATTGGTGACAATCGTCAAATTTGGGCGATCGAGGACGGGATCCAGATATGCCACTCCTGCGTGACTGCGTTCATGACGATCTCCAGAGATATGGCAAGTTGAAGTGTGCCCACCAATAGCATGTCCAGTCAGAGGATCGCTGACATTCTCAAGGTTCAGCGTGCGGAAAGTGTTGATCCAAGTCTTGTGAAGTGTCGAAACCTCTGACGGGAACGAAGCTTGGATTGGTCCTTTGGACTTGCGAATGCTTTCGTCACTGTGGATGATATTCAGCTGCTTCTTGACTTCTTCGTTGGGCGGCACAACAGTCTGAAACTTGAGGAAGTATGGCGCCAACGTCTTCCAATCCCAGCCGTCATTTCCAAGCTCGGCCCAAATATCAATGTCGGAGGCTGAAGGATAGATGAGCGCCAGCGAGTTTATTGCACTGCTGCCACCGATCGCGCGGCCACGAGGATGCTTGATCTGTCGATTGTTCAAAGAAGGAGATGGCTCTGCAACGTATTGCCAATCAAAGTCGGGGTTGTCCAAGGTGCTGCCAGCCAGACCTGGCGTATAGACACGTTCGTCGTCACTGCAATCCTCGCCAGCTTCCAAGACGAGCACTGACACATTTGGGTCTTCTGACAAGCGGTTTGCTAAAACACAGCCAGCGGTGCCTCCGCCGACGATGATCAGATCATATTCGGAGATTTGCATGCTGAAGAGGGTCGGAAAGGGAGTAATGTATGTGGCCAGTACAAGCTTCGAGTGATCTCAATCAGTCTCGAGTATTGCTGAGAAAGGTAAGGCGTGTCTTTTACTGATAGAGCGGTAGGATCAGTGCGAGCTGTAGCGAGTACAAAGATTGCGAATAGAGAGCGAGAGTGAGGAAGGTGTGCTATCAGAATAGGCGACGAAGGTTGAGCCACAGCTTATGTAGACATGCCGGGAACCTTGACCTTCCAGATTCCGTGGTAGCTGCCTTCCAATCAAACTGCTGCTGGCAGCCCGGACTCAACGAATCCTTCAGTTGTTGCAGCCTTGCGCCAAATCTTACCAAGCCAATCTGCATATTGCGCCACCTTCCTAATACAGAAAGGTTCGGGTACCGGAGGATCTATAAGGCTGATACCTTCAACGTTATCGTATGGCAATGAACTGCCCACCCCGCCATTTCGCTGTCAGCAAACAAAGATTAGAATGGTCGAAAGCTCGAAGGGGTTCAGATGCTCGAACACTTCATCTGCGCAATCTCCCCCGCGCTCGGCCGTGCGTCCGCGAAGCTCAACTACTTTATACCAGCATTAAAGCATGCAATGGAGTGCTCAAGCATTCGATGGGGTGATTGACTCTCTATTTGCATAAACTAGTACACCGCATGAGGGAAGGTACCCCGTAGAGTCTCGTTCAGATATAAGATATGCTTGCCATTCAGTGAAACGACAGAACGAGTAAAAGGGACCAAAGCAGAGCAAGCGCAAAATGGAAAACAACGCAAATGCGACTGTGGACCTCCTTATGCCCTAGTGTAACATTGATGCAATGCTGAACGATCGAGCCTTCGCCGCATGCTCTGAAGACCAAAGAGATTGATGCGAAAAGAGGAAAACCATGAGGAAACAGAAAGAGTAAAGCTTGCTTGAAAGCATTAAGGGAGAATTGTCTTGACGAAGCGCAGTGACTTGTGTGAACAACTGAAGGAAATGGGTCAAGAGTTGAGCGAAACGTGTTTTCTGCGAGATCGGCCGATTTAAGTTGAGAGGAAGCACCGTCTCAGCTGATATAGCATGCTCGATGCTTCCGTTCAGCTGAGAAAGTTGAAGCTGCCGTCTGACACAATCTCCTCGATAGGGAGGATGTGGCCTTGCTTGTCGGTGAAGATGTTTAAGTCACGGTCAACCCAAGGGACTGGATCAGGCGAGAAAGCCTTCTGACTGCCCTTCCAAACGTCGTCATGAGTCACCTCGCTCGCTTTGAGATCTTCATGGTCGTCACAGACGCCAGCATCCTCGTCGCTGATGATGTTTGATTGCAAGGTCCAGTAGCGAGAAAAGGCGGCACCGCGCTCATGGAGTTCTTTACTCTCGTCAGGAGCAAGGATGCCGGTCCAGACAAGGTCGACGGTGGCTGACTTGATCAACTCAAGAACGTACAGTGCGTCTCTAAAGTGAGAAGTGGAGACATGCAGATTGTTGGCGTCCTGGTCCGAATCACCGTCGGCATGCAGCGGCCATAGACCGAGCTCGGTGAGGTTCTCCAGGGGATATAGGGCGGCCAGATCCTGGTCAATCATGTCCACTCCGCGGTCCAGATGTATGTTCAAGCATTTCAGGCTCAACAGATTACTAATGCCGTCGCAGAGGTTTGGATGCAGCATTGAAGGCCACTCGCTAGCATTGTGAACAGTGATGGTCAAACTTTCGACTGTCGTCAAAGTGCGCAGCAGGTCGCCAGGCGCAGAGCTATCGCCTTCTGTAAGATATATCTCCAAGAATCTGACGCTGGGAAGGATCTGTTGAGCTTCGGTGGTGTTGATGAGTCCTTCCGCGAGTTGATGACTGATTAAGGGCTTGAGTTCGAGTCTTTTGAGGTTAGGCATAGTGAATACAGCAGACATCGCAGCATGATCCAGGACCGTCTCCAAATAGTTGCCAAGACGTAAGGTTCTGAGATGCGGCATGCTCTGGAAGAATTGAGATAGCTGACGGGAGGTGACATCAAGTACAACATCAAGGTCGAGAGCAGACAACATGTGACAAGTGGCTGTGATGTGCCCAAGGCAATCCTGGTCGAGGAAATGATGCTGACGTTCTCCGAGACTCAAAGCGCCATCATCAACTGTGAGCTTTTGCAAGCTCGAGCTCAGGTAGGGGATGATCAGGCTGCTGTGTAAAGCACTGCTGCCAGAGTTGTAGACCGCCAGTGCCTCGAGGCGCCACGAAGTAGAGTCGATTATTCCTTCAGTCGCGCAAATTTGGTTACGGTTCCAAAGCGTGAGACTCTTGAGAAATTGGGCAAACTCGAGTCGACGTCGAAGATCCTGAATGCACAACAAGTCACGAGGCTGTGCTTCTTCCCAGAGAATGCGAGCTCCAGCCTGGAAGAAGAGCGAGCAGGTTCTGAATACTCCGGCAAGGTCCTTGGGTTCGTTCTTGAGGTATGACAAGACGTTGGCCACAATTTCATAGTCACGAAGTGCGCAATGTGGCTTTATTGACTGGCAAGGTGGAGCGTTGGCGTGAGTGACTTGGAGATTGGAAGGTCTTGAGCGAGGAGCAACGGCTGTGAAGGGAGGAAGCTGGCTCTGTGGAGGGACTTCGCTCTCGTGACTGTTACGATGTGATCAGATTATGAGCGTGATGGCTGTTCCAAAAGAGTGACGTACCTGATATCGCCAAGGGCTTGTTTCTGTGGATGGCCCATCTTAGTGGTATAGATAGGCAGATCTTGATTCAGTGTGATGGAAGAAGGAGAAAATTGATAACAAGGAGCTCTGGGCGAGAAGATATATGGTATGAAAGCGACACAGCGACACTGTGAGCGAGCGATACAAGAAATTTTGAAGGTGGTGAATTTTCCGTGATCGAGACCAACGGCGTCGTTTTTCGGTCTATCCTCCAGGTTCGAGTTCATTTAGCAAACAAACCCTATCACACCGTTATACAAACTTGTTTTCCCATCTTTTGTTCTGGATCTGTGATCGCTCCATCTTCTTACACCTTGGCGGTCGACCGTGGTGATCCTCGTGATGGTACGGGCATAAATATGTAGCATGTGCCCATGCAGGCGAGGGTAGGCTTGTTTCAGATCTTCCTAGCTGTCATCGTTGACAGATACCCCGTCGAGGCCTGAGATGATGATGCGATAAGTGAACTGACCCTCGGAGATTGGATCGTCTTGGATAGTTCTCTGAGCATGTATAGCCGACATATTGCAATATGGCAGGGCATAGTATATAATCTTGTGTCATCAGTCGAAAGTCTTCTATGATCTGGAGCTGTGATGTTCGGAGGAAGCTCTTGCGCAACAGAGCGATTCTATATCTTTGCTAGTAGTGAAGACAGTCAGATAAGAGATGGACGAAGCAACTGTCAACGAGCTTTTCCCGGTATATACTTGTACCTATCCCCCATTTGCCTTTCTTCTCGTTGTGTTACCTTTCTTTGCAGTGTTCTCAGGCTCTCTTTCAATTTAATCACGAAGCACGTCGTCCTATAAGTTTCTGACACAGCTTGTCGACTAGGATTGCTGACATATCTGATGCTTCCGCAAGAGGCATCGCTGAATGTTTGTATCAAGGCTTCATTCGAACAAAGAGACGACATTCCATCCAGAAAAGCGATATTACAAAGCGAGAAGCGGTGCAAAACATGGCTTCAGAGCCGGATTTGGGCAGCAAGCAAGAACAAAGCCCTTACACACAAAGCTCATGGAAGGATCTGCTCAGATGGTTGTTTGCTTGCTATACTGGACGCGACGATGAGTCTGCGCCAACAGCCCCTTCCACTTCTGCTCGCTACCTCCTGGAGAGCGAAACAGTTGGAGCTAAATACGGACGAAAATCATAGCTAGATTGACGCAAGAATTCTTCACGTGGTATTACTCTTTTCGACGAGAGGAAAACTTGTTTCTTTGATCACTTATAAAGGTTATCATGGGATTCTGGCAGGTTGAAAGCGATTCGTCTCTGCGAGGTCGTGGATGAGATATATTTTTGGAACCTGCTTCTCTTCAAGTAATGTTGGTAGATATATGAAAACTTCAAATTTCTTTTGCTCTACAGAGCTTTTGAGATAGCATCCATCTTCTTTCTGAAGAAGCCTCCTTCCTGTTCTACATCCAAAGCAGTCGAGTAGTCCCCAGCATCTTGACCATGACTGACCACATTACTGAGATCCTCCTCATCCGGCTCCGGAGCCTCGAGCCAACTTCCCATAGGATTTGGTGCTTTGACCGGCGCCACCAAACAAAGCAAATAGTACACTCCACCACTAACGATAAAGCCAGTAAAGAAGTTCAGACGGTAGATGTAAGTTGCACCAATAGGTACTGACGCACCACAGGCGCCAGCAAAACCTACGACGTTGATCAGGATACCGCAGATATAGGCAACGTAGCCTCGCCATTGGATGCCGAATTTGCCGTAGTAAGGGCCATTAACGTCGGCGCTGTACAAGTCGCGGGCTTGGAGGTATCCCTTGCGAACGCAGTAGTAGTCGATAACCATAGGTCCAGCAATGGCAGAGAGGAAAACAGAGTAAGCAGAAAGATAGGTCGTGAACGTGCTCGAGCCAGCGACGAATTGCCAAGGACAAATAGCAATACCGATGACAGCACAGATATAGCCACCACGGCGGATGTTGACGTAACGAGGGAGTAGAGCAGTCAAGTCTGTACCGGCAGAGATGGAGTTTGCGGCGATGTTGGTACCGAGTTGTGCAACGACGAAAGCGGCGGCAATGAGGAAGACGCCTGCTCTTGCGCCTGCGCTACCATGGCCATCTTCAGTGATGAAAGCTTTGAGAAGCTCCAGAGGGTTCCAGACTGCACCAAGCTCAGGGTAGATGACCGCTGAAGCTGAGCCGACAAGAATACCGATGAGAGAGGTAAGGCCGAAACCAACAGGAATAGTGATGAATTGAGGAAGCAAAGCATCGCTGGGCTTGCTGGCGAAACGAGAAAAGTCAGGATCGTTAACAATAAGTGTCGCAAAATTGGAGACGGAAGACATGATGCCAGTGATGACAGCCCAAGCAAGCTCGGAACCATGAGCTTTGGCAGGTTCGTGGATGATCTTGCCTGCGCCATGCGCTCTGACCAGTGCCCAGATGAGGAAAGCAATACCAGCAGTGGGTGCGACGACGGCTTTGACAGTGAACAAATGGCGAATCTTGTGGACGGGGAACCAAATGAAGGGTAGAGAGCCGGCCCAGAAGAGTACGAAGGCAATGAGGTAATTGACAGTGCCACCAAGCGCAATCCCCTTGGTCAACGAGGGTCGTGTGCCGAAAGAGGGCCAGATGGCGAGGATCATGAGGTAGACACACTCGCCACCAATCCAGCCTTGTACGCCATACCAGATACTAGAAGCTTGTCAGAGAGGTCGCCTCGTTCTAGAACAACTTTGAGGCTCACCATGCCATCAATGCACGGTTCAATACAGGCCACAAAGAACCAAAGATACCGAAAGAAGCCCTGTTCATGACTGGGAACGAGATATGGTAGACGGCACCAACGCGACCAGTCAAGCAAATGAAGAATGCCGAGATACTGTAGCCAACCCTGAACGACATGTTAGACAACAAACTTTCTATGATATGGTAGCTCTGCCTACCAGACACAAATCCAGGCCTGCCACCACGACAAGCCATTATCGAGCGAGGAAGCAGCAATCATCCAAGTGTTGATGTTGAACGAGTCCGCAATCCAGAAGCCAACAAAGTTGAAGGCCCTCCACTGACGTCGTTCAGGCTCGACAATCTTCAAGTCATGGTTGGTGAGGAACAACTCTTTGTTCGACAGACCATTGTCTTGCTCGACCTCCTGTTCCATAGTCAGTGAACATATACCACAATGGCAGCATCAAAGGGTTACTGACAAGTTTCCGTAGCACAGATGTCATGATCGGTGTGTGTCAGAGGTGGAGAGAAGCGGCGAGCTGTCATGGACTATATGGACATCGTTGTTGGCGCGAACTGTGGTTAAAGATAAGGGTACGTACCCTAAACAGGGTCCATGCGCGCAAAAGGATGGGGATGTGGCTGAATGCCGATCATCAAAACCTTAGATAAGGATATTCTGGTTGATTTATCCAGTCAGGGCACTCTAGAAGACCAGATAGAATGCAGTACCTGCAGTGATATCGCTTCTAAAACCTGGAGAAAAGGTATCTCGAAGTCTATACCTAGATGGAGCAGTGTGGTGAGAAGTCATAGACATCTGCATGGGATTTGTCTCTTACGCAAGCGGGTGAGTAATGATGGGGACCGGCGCACCAATGGATCTCTATCTCAACGTCACTTGGCTAAGAATATCCAAGCAACTTGGCTTGTTGGTGTATCTCTGTGTCTTTCGTTATAGGTGCGCCGGGCGTGTTACTCGATGTGATCGAGCAAAAGTATGGAGATAAGGTTTGCGGCGCGCAAATAGACTTTGTGCGACATCTGCCGAGCCCTGATACAGAAAAGATCGGGGAGAGCTGACGACACGCGACGTCGTTGGCGATGCTTTCGAAGACTAACGTTCTACCTCTGGGGCTACATCTTTGCTCAAACGAGGTTGGAAGCACTGGTCTCGAGTTGCAAGAGAGCAGGTTCATCGTCTTGCCAAGACTGATGGGTGAGGGTCTCACCCTGTCTACGTTTCTTGACATCAATCATTACAGCAAGAACACTGCGGACACCACAGCACTGGAAGGGACAACTGAGGGAGTGACGGAATTCTCGCACAGGAGCATTGTTGAACATATCTGTATGTCTCATCATCGACCAGTGCACTCATTGTTGAAATCGGCGAAGCTCATCGTTCGACTCAATCAAAGCGTGGTGTCTATGATCGAATGGCTATGCAGCGAAGTTCAAATAGGGCAATAAAAAGCCATTGGCAAGGTCGTGCACAGAGATCTGGAAAGATGATTTCGAGAAGTTTTGCATGTATCACTACGCAGCAACGATCCTTTTCCCCATACTGTTTGCCCGCGGTTGTGGCCTGCTTCAGACTGTTTTAGCTTCCAATCCCTAACGCTTCACCATATCGAGTTCCTTCTCTTAGTTTCTCTTCTTACATCGAACCTGTGAAACCCTGCTCATTACTTCTTATGTCGAATCTACTCCAAGACTTTCGGTCCCAATGGCACCTGCGGGTAGACAGCGAAAGACTCAATATCGGGTTGGCGGTTCTCGTGCGAAACCTCCCAAGCACGTTTGATGTCTTGTCCGAGTCCAGAACTGGTGAAATACAGCCCTTCCAGCTTGGGCGCGTGTTTGGAGAGTAGACTGGCCAGAAAGCCGGCTCGTTCGGATCTATTGCGACGGTTCGGTCAGTATTGGTGATTCGTCAAGCGAAGCGAAGGCAAGTATAGAGCGACTCACGTGGTAGTTTCCGTCGTTTCAGGTTCGTATACGATAGGAGCGACCAGTACCTGTAGCTCAGGGTAAAGGGTATACTCGGAGGACTCCATCAGTCTGAAGTCAAAGGTACCATCGACATGCAGGTATTTGAGCATGCGGGCGCTCTGAGCAATAGTCAAGAGTTGCTGCCGCACATGCCAGCAGTCGTCCATACCTATGGAAAAGACACGCAATTCGTGCAGCTCGCAGGGTTTGGTCGAGGGTCGGATAGGACCGGCGATGTTGGTGTGAGCAGGTGGGTTGTCTTGTTCATGGCCAAAGTAGAGGAACACCTCGAGCTTCTTCAGAGGAAAAAGCTCTTCCAGATCGGCACCAGTGAGAATAAACCCATCCACGTATCTGATATCGAGGTGAACGAGAGTGGTCATGCAAGACAAGTAAGGGAAGACACTGACGCCGCCGTAGTCCAGTTCGAGGCGAAGTCTCTTCAGCTGAGAGAGGTGAGGTAGCAACCAAGTGACTGCACTAGCATCGATCATCATATCAAGGTCAGTCAGATTAGCAAGAGCGGGTTTGCTAGCTTGTTGCAGGGCGTCCTTGATCTTGTTCAGACCCGGACCAAACCACTGATGAAGTGCACGGAGTCGAGGGTGAGCAATGACTTGAGCGAAAGTGTTGCGGTACAGGCCGAGGCCACCATTCGACGCACCGAGTCCAAGATTCTCGAGCTTTTTGCAGGAGCGAAGCACATTAATCAAGTCACTGGGAGTTGCAGCGTAGACTTTGGCGTCGATGACGAGAGTTTCTAGGTGTGGACAGTTGCGCGCCATATGGGGTAAGAAATTGCCGGCGGTGAAGTTGGCCATCGAGCAGTCACCAAGGGCATTAGCCGCTTGAGTGAGACGAACTTCAGTCAAAGTCGACACCATGAAATGAGCCAAGTTGACGTGACATCCTGGTGGTCTCACAGGTTTGTAGACAGGTTGCATGCTGTCGTGGATGATGGCCAGTCGCTTGAGCTGTGAGAACATGATGCCATGCAGGGGAGGAAGGATCTGATTGGGGCCGATAGTGAACTTGATCTCGCGAATGACGTCGGCGTAGCGCTGTCGACGAGGTTCGGGAGTGGTGGCAAGTTTGTTGAGCATCGAGAGAGTCGCGCTTTCCCAGAAGAGCTTGAATGTGTGATCGAACATGCCATTGCTGGTGCACATAATGAGTGATAGGGTTCCTTTGCTCTTCCTGAGGTGCTCGAGGATCATGTCGACTATCTCAGGGGGAAGCGTGATGACACGACCATCAGGGGCGATGACAGTGAGGAGCGCTGTGGAAGAGCACGTGGCGACAATATCTGAGGAGGCCGCCATGCTGTCAAGACGGCGAAGGTGATGCGCCAGTGTGCGACTAGACCGCCGCAATTTTTGAAGGTTGTGGTTTGCGATTTGGCGGAATGGAATGCGAGACAGTGATGTAGAACCCGTCAAGTCGATTGGCAAAAGTCCGTCATTTGGGTGTTCGTTGCTGTGGACACAACAACACCAACGCCTGACCCCTGACGAAGTAAGCCATGCAAGACATGTTCATCTTCCAAGTCGAGGTGGGAGGCAACCCTTCGCAAGCTTGCAAAAGTATCCTTGTATCAGATGGGCACATGGAGACCTCATACGATCACGGAAACTCCCCTCACAAGCAATGCTAGGTGACTCTGCTTGTCGTTCATGCTTGACCGCTTACAACTAATCCTAATCACGCCTTCATCTGCCGATTGAATCTTGAGAGCAAAACATACTATACTCTAAAGATCGATATACACAGCTACAATCAAGAAAAACCACAAATGCGCAGATACAAGAATCATCAACAAACCTCTCCTCTTTTCCGCTCCATTGCCAGATCGCCATGGGAGGCCGCCATGGGAAGTGACCATCGGTTCACCTCAAAGCTGACTACAAATCTATGGAAAATTTTCTGACCTTCCGTTCTCTCTTCGTGCACTTCTCAAGATCAGGCATCTTCATATCTCTAACAGAACGCTTACCCGCCAAAATCATCTCTCTGTGCAAATCTTGTTCTTCCTGCCACATCTTATCCCAAAGTCTGTCTTCTTCTTCAATGGCACTCTCGGGAATCAGGTACTGTAAGTACTCCTCTGGAATAACAATATGCCAGTCATACTCAGATTCACCCGTGGTATTAGGTGACAAGGCCATAGAGTCCTTGTCAACAGTCTCGGTGAGATTGCACTGGCGTTGGCGTCTCATCTCCTGACGATTTTTCCATTCTTTCTCTGAAAGCTCTTCCAAAGCGGTGATAACTTCTTGAGGCACATGTGCGGGATCAACATCGAAGACACGATTGTCCGAGAACCAAAGCTTTGGGCGTAGTTCAAGCGCAGGACGATCTTCAGTATCCATTCCCCACTCAGGGCATCTCAACTCAGAGTTCCAGAGGAATTGCCAGATGTCTTGTTGACGTTGATCGATTTCTGCTTCGCGAAGCGCGATGTAGGAATTCTCTCCGAGCAATGCTTTGGCAGCTACATGGTGGAGACGGAATTTGGCGTCGCTCATGTCGTCGATGGCGAACTTCTTGACATTGAGCACATTCGTCAGGTTCGTGGTCTCAGAGACAAGCAATTGTTGAGGTTGGCTGATCACTGCGGCAGACGCTAGCGAGAAGAGCAGGGGAGAAATTGCCGTAAGGGTCAACATCGTGGTCACAGGAGGCAGTACAATGGTAACGAGTTCTTACAGAGATGGTTGAGGAGCAGAAGGTCTGAAGGCTCGATATATAGATAAGAAGTGGGCAGCCGTTGAGTTGCTCGATTTCCAGGCGGCGTCGCGTCAAGCTTTGCCGACTAGATCCTTCATGACACAGCTTCATCGACCCCGCGGGATATACAGCTAATCAACGTGAGATTTAGGTATCGCACTCCGCGGCCCGATGCAGATGCTAGTAGCCCATTGCACCCCACGAAAAAGCGGTGTCTCCTTATAGGTCCAGCAACACACGGGTCAAACGCCTAGACCACGGTCCGCTCATAACCTAAGCCTGACATCTTCGCAGTCCGACTCCAGA
Source organism: Aureobasidium melanogenum CBS 110374 (assembly GCF_000721775.1). Classification (NCBI taxonomy): domain Eukaryota; kingdom Fungi; phylum Ascomycota; class Dothideomycetes; order Dothideales; family Saccotheciaceae; genus Aureobasidium; species Aureobasidium melanogenum. The sequence continues at coordinate 217,878 of NW_024470082.1, read as the reverse complement.
TTTCTTCACGCCTTGATTGTGACCGAAGGGTTTAGACCAACATGGACATCGGTGGCGTCCCCAAAGCGATGGACTCTTTGACAATGGTATCGGCGTAAAGCTTGCCTACCTATGAAGATTTTCAGAAGCCCCTCCAAGGCTCCTCACTCTCTACGAAGTAAGAGCTCTGTGTGGGTCGAAAGAGCCAGAAGCCATCGCATGTCGTGTCGATAAATGTTTCGCTAGCTGTAGCATCTTCGTTCCAGGGCGTGTACGGAGCTTGTCGGTAATAAATTTCAGCTAGGCTTCCGAATGTGAGTTGCCTCCTGCTACTCGATGAAGTGAAGAACTTCAGCAGGCGAGCATCGGATCCTCTCCCGCAGTGCTATCCCCTGACTTTACTTGTTCGCTGGAAGCGCAGACTTTGGCTTCACCGGCGCATACCAGAAAATCGGGTATCGGCGTTGGATATTATTGTTAATCAATCCCACAACCATAAGAACGACTGACGAGAGCAACACAATCGGTAAAAAGTACCAACTCAAATCTCTGATCTCTTCATTAGTGGCAGGCAGCAAAGCAGTCGCGCCAGCAGGAGGATGCGTGGTTTCGGTGACTTCCATGGCTACTACGGCAATAGCGGAGGAAAGAGAGGCAGCCAGCCAGCGCAACTCGTGGAAGCGTGAGGCAGGCAGGAACTCGAAAAGTTTAGTGACGCAGGTGCCGATTAGGGCGCTGATGAAGTGGCCGAAGATGAGGGCGCGTGGTTGCGCCAAGGGACTTTCTATTGCTCCAAAGACGAGGACTGCTGATGCTCCCTGAGATTGTGTGAGACACAGGATGACTATTTGTAGAGAGTATGCACGATACTGACATAGGAAGCGACAATGACGGGTACCCCACGACTGAGAAAATACTGGCTATAGCTGAACAACGCCGTCAAGACCGACAGACCACAAAAAGCGCCAATAAAAGACCAAAGATAGACAAGATATCTGGGCGGAGGCTTGACAGGGTCGGAGCGGTAGCCCAACCAGTGGCTGCACCACTCTGGCAGGGAAGCAAGGATGGGGCGGCGCATTGCAGCTGTGCAGCGGGTCTGGAACCTCGAAATCTTTTCGTTCTGCTGTGCGAACTGGTTTGCTTATGAACGATTTCGCACTCCTGCTTGCGGAGCCTCATGTCGAATTTCCTTTTAGGTTGGCCTTACCGAGTTGAGTTAGCGATTTCTTCGTCCGAATCATGACCGATCATGGCCGAGCGTCCGTGCAGTGCTTTTGTCAACCTATAGACTCGTCATTATCATTGTCTGAACAGCTTAAGCCTTCGAGACCACACTGCTGAATGTGATGAGCAATTGCGGTATCAGGACACACATACATTCCATTCTGATCTTTCGAGTCGTCCATCTCATCATGGCATTGTAGACGCCTTGACTCGATGCGTCCTCACGAACACGTCGCCAGTTGCGCGAATTGGACAACATTGAATATAGAAAATGATAGATGCACAAAACATCGAGCTAGAGGATGCCTAGCGCTGACGATAAAATGATTCTGCTTGCTGTGCCTGTAAATCATGATTGAAGTACGAAATCGACCTGAGAGATTCCCAAGACTGGGGTCAAGCTTCGCCAGCAAGTCCCTGCAGAACGGCGGAACCATCTCCGCATGGTTTCGATTTCGTGGTTCAAATAGAGAAATACTTGTGGTGGCTCCAAAAAGTGCTCAACTGGACCTTTATAATGTCGGTTGTTGTCATGGCTCACTGCGATGTCTGCAGAGCTCGAACGTCTTGCTACACCTCCTTCCAGAAACGCCAAAGGAAAAGATACGAAGGAAAGAAATGACACACTCCTGCCACCAATTCATGTTCTATGGAGAGAGAGTGTCACATAAGTCCATAATTTGTGGTTGGAACGGCGGTGGAGAAGAGTGAGTAGTATCAAGCAACAACGTAGCGGCTTGACATTGCCGAAATGACGGACACCAGATTATGAAGCGCATTTGAAAGTGATACGTGGATGAGCGACCAGCGCACCCTCTGAACATACTCAGAGGGCATGCTTGAGCGGAACGATAGAACAAACGTTCAAGATCAACTACTTACCGCTCATGCTTGCCTCAGAAAGCACTCCCCAACACATTATCCCACCAGCGATGTCTACCTTCTCTAGCCCTAATCTGCCCGAGCTCAAACATACCATAATCCTTACAATCCAAATGCAGCAGAAAAAGGTTTGGACAGTGTCGAAGAATAATACCAGGACGAACGGGATCAACATCTTCCTCGTTGACCAAATGCATCCTTGGTCTGCCTCGCCAACTAGGACTCGACCACTGTGTCTCATGTCGAGTGCCACCCCACAAGTCTCCGTATTCGCCATGAGTCAAGACCAGCTCATTCAGAGCTGGAAAGTCTAGATCTTCCCGAGCTCCCCAGCGATCTATGTCGAGCTCGGTGGACGTTTTGAAGATCTTGAGGAGAGGACAGTTTATCGCGAGTGATGACAGAGCGGGTAATGAAAGTCTGCAGGGTATGTTGAGCACGAGAGTGTGCAACAAAGGAAGCCCAGAGGTCATGACCTCAAACTCGATATCTGGGAATGGAGCTGCTTGCGTCGCTTGGTCCGCTGGTCGGCCATACTGGCGTGTCTCGTTGAGAGGCAGTAGCTCAATCGCAAGGCTGCGAAGCGAATGCAGTCTACCCAGACACTGAACCGAGAACACGCCGAGGATGTCCTCGCAGCCAATAATCGTCAACGATTCCAGACATGTGAATTGAGTGGCCAACTCGAAGTAAGGTCCAGCCAGGCTTCCGACACAGAGCAGAAGACTCAACAGTGTTCTAGGTAGGTAGGGGAACAAGATCCTTATGGCATCGCGGCGCACGAACGCTCCAAAATGCTTGAGATTTGGAAAGATGGGTCGTTTGGTGATCACGTTGAGCACAAAGTCAACAGCTTCCAAGTCTATGGTGATGGCGTAGAAGAAAAACTCTTCGTAGATCTCTTGAGACGCCAACCGGGCAAGGATCTGACCAGCTTTTTTTTTCACCAGGTCTTCTGCCACAGATGAGTGAGCGCAATTTCGGGCCCTGAAGGATAAATGACCAGCCCTCCGCTGTCATGTGTCTTCGTCGAGTTGGACTACGATCGAGCTTGTCTTCCCAAAGGCCTTGTCGTCGGTAATAGTGCAAGTTTCCTGGGGCGTCCACGCATTTGAGCCACATGTCAAGATACTGAGGCGATGATTTGAAAAATGGCGGCAGAATCAGGTGCATATCTGGCAAGTTGAACAGGTCTGCTGCCTCGAACAGACATCGTTCGAGTAACGGGAAAGACAGCTTGTCCAGGTCACCGGGATAACATGGTGTCCAAGAGAAGGAAACTCGGATCATGTTTGCAAATTGCTGCTGACGAGCAGGCTCAATAGCAGACAAGGCAGAAAGAGGAGCATTGCGCCAGAGGACCTCGTGGGTATATCGAGCCCAAGTAGTATTCACCAGATGTGCTGAATAAAGTGCTTCTCGTTCAAACTCAAGGTATTCCAGTATCAATGATAAGACTTCGGGAAGAGACAAGACTTGCTGAGCAGCTGACATGATCCTTTGGCGAGAATTAGATCAAGAAGATCATGAATACAGGAAAAGAGAAAGACAAGGTGAGGTCGAGTGGTACCTTAAGCGCCGAGGTATGCCAAGCCGTGGAGCCTGAGCCAATGGGCGTGTGATTTGAAGACAGGGATGAGAGGAACAATATGTGTACAGAAGACTTGATAGAATGTTGATAATGCAAATTGAATCGCAAGAGAGCAAAGAAGAAAACGCCATGGGAAGACATAGAGAAAAGCAGAAACGGATGGGTATCACGTACGACAACAAGCAAAAGCATAAGCAACTCCAGACCTTCCCAAGCACAAATGCGTCGCAATGCAATCATCAAGACTGCGGATGCTGAATATGAGGCATGTAAGCACTCATGATGAGTTGCGTCAGATTGTTGACAGTCTGTTCAAGTGATGCGATGCGGTCCTGAACTTGGACTGAGCTCTCAAGAGCCTGAACACGATGATTGAGATCGTTGTTGATGCGATGTTGCTCAACAGCAGCCTGATAGCCAGCTTGGTATGCAGCTCGAGTGGCGTCATGATTTGACTGCTGGACGGGCATGCCGAGTGGTTGCATGGGGTGTTGGTGGGCATGAGACAGAGATTGCTGAGCTTGAGGATGTTGAAGCTGAGCATGTTGAGGATTGAGCGGTGCACTGGGACCAACGTTTGCAGAAGCAGAAGGCACCGGCGGCATGGGGGAATTGTCAGGGGTCGCTTCAGGGGTCAGTCTGGAAGAGCCAATCTTTTGAGCAAAAGTTTTCGCAAAGTTGCCAATGTCTTGACGAGTGACGAGCGCATCAGGCCAATGCTGGCGAACGAGCTGCAGCGTTTCTGACCTTGACAGGCCTTGACGCAATTGAGTGGCCATGAAGACGTCCATCTCGTGAGTGCGTGTGCGGCGACGGACAGCAGGGAAAGACTCTGCATTGTCTGGGCCATGGTTATGGCCGTTGCGACCGCAATGTCTGATTTGCCATTCACCTTGAGGCACTTGGGGTTCGACAGCGACGAGGACGATGCGCATGCGACAGCCAATTCTTACGGACCCTCTGGCAGCGCGCTGTCGACGGTCAGGGGTCAGCTTGCGAGTGTTTGCAGGCTTTCCATGACGCTTGCACTCCCACAAGAACTTGTAAGTGACGCCTTGAGGGTTGCGACCTTGCTTGCCCTTGTTGATTCGGACAAGGTCGAAGCCATTCTCTCGCGACCACTGATTACCAAATTCTATGGCCGCTTCGAATGAAGGGAAGCGTCGCTCAGGGGGTGCAGCTTCACAGACGACTTTGTATGAGGAAGGTGCAACATCATTATCATTATCGCCGTCATTGTCATTGTCACCATCATCACCGTTGGCGTCAGTGACGTCTTCTTCGTGGTCGTTGGCGTCGATGGGCAATCCCTCCGCCGTGGGGTCGGCGAGGGCGGAGAGGTCGGCCATGGTCGTGTTTGGTATGGAAGGCCCGGCGGAGGTGGGTAGGGAAACCGCGTGGGTGCCCGGGGGTGTCGAAGGTGGTAGGGAAGTGTCGATTGGCGGTCGTTGGTGGGTGTGGACGCTCTCGGACTCGTTGTTCGACGCGTGCAGCAGCTCCTTCCTCAATGTCCCAAGCCACGACTCTTGCTGCATCCAGCTCTTCCTTCCTCTTTAGTTTACAGAAGTCGCTCTTGGGTTTCCTGGCAGTCGCTCCTTCCCTGTTGCTGCTGCTCGCTGACCGAGGGTACGCGTCGCTCAAACACGCGGAGTTTCCCGACCCAATCATCTCTTGGCGCTGCCCCTGCCTGTTTCGGCTGACACCCTGAAGCCTCAACTGTCGAGGGTTCTTTGTTCAGGCAAACCCATCCAGAACTTACCTCTTACGCGTACGCATGCGGCCGCATCGCTTTGAATTCATCTGCTCACCAACTACTGTTCCTTTGTTAGCTGCTTCCAAATATCTTGTGAACTCGTCATCAATCTGGCATCCGCCTGTGTCCGCCACGACCGGTCAAGCGTCAAGTCCATCAGGATTATCTTGTCCTCATGCATCTCTCGTTTCACGACAATCCTTAGTCCCTGGCCGCGTCGTTTCCCGTGTGATCTCTTGGTCAATCATCTGTTGCCAAATCCTCTGGGCGCTGATTGTCTGTCTCGCTCAATACACAGCCCGGTGGGCGATCGACCGCTTCTTAATTCAATCGCAGCGCGTACAAGTTGTTCTAGGTCTTTAGCCGCTTTATTATCGTCTTTTGTTTATTTCTGTAAGTCGGGAGAAATGTTTGAGGTGGAGGCTGTTAAGGTTGAAGGAGTCGTCAAATTGACGCCTCGACGAGTGGGGTTGATTGGCACGAGGCATGGGTGGTGCATGAGCACTTGACAGGCAGCAACATATTCCCCTGTAAGAGCTCCAGCCGGATCCTATCACTCGCAATTGGTATTGTTGCTGCGGTAAGCGACGTCGAAGGATGTAATCCAGCTCCATGTCATCTGCTCTGATATTCTCCTGCGTTTTCCTTGCCTTTCCTGCTCTCTTTTCGTCTTTCCCACCACAACAACCTCTCATTCGTGTCGCACTATTTGGCTTACATCTGCTGAGACATGACAGCTCCGCTCAAAGTCATCATCGCTGGTGGCGGTATTGCTGGTCTTACGCTTGCAAATGCTCTTGAGGTGTGCATTTCAGGGTTACCACTGAACACTATGTAATTTTCTCTCCAGCAAGCCAACATTGACTATGTCCTCCTTGAGCGACGCAACGAGATAGCACCTCAAGTCGGGGCATCTATTCTTCTCTTAGCAAATGGTTGCAGAGTCAGTCAACCATCTTCAAGCCTCAGTCGTCATGAGCTCACCGTCTGCAGGTCCTGGATCAGCTTGGTTGTACCGAAGCTCTCCACAAATGCACAGTAATACCTCTTAGGATCTGCTTGTGTTAGTATGTCCTGACCAAAGTAGGAACCGGTCATCTGGGCGCACGATCGCGACCAGCATGGCCGCCCACTGGCACAAGCTTCGCGTGTCTCCCAACTCATGAAAGCTCGGTATGTGAGATCCCTTGCTCCAGAACCGCGGCTGCTGATGTTTCGCGAAGGAGCGGATACCCTTTCACTTTCAGCGACCGCCAGAACGTCCTCCGAGTCTTGTATGGAAACCTCAAAGACAAGAGTAGGATTCTGGAGGGCAAAAACCTCACGACAGTTCGCCAGCATACAAGCGGAGTCACAGTCATCTGCGAAGATGGAACCTCTTACACAGGAGATATACTTGCTGGCGCAGACGGTGTCAACTCCAAGGCGAGAAGCGAAATGTGGCGTCTCGCAGATGAAGTTGATCCAGAGCTTGTCAAGAATGACAAAACATGTAAGACAAAAGGGAGTCTCTCCTCGAGCAATGCTGACTCGCTTGACAGCTCTCGAGAGCCAATACCAGTGTCTCTACGGCATTGCCTCTTCTTCTTGTGGTTTACCGGTTGGTGAGATCGATGTTGGCTACCACAACAAGCGAAGCAGCCTTATTCTCGCCGGCAAGAATGATCGATCATATTACTTTGTCTTTGAGAAGATGGACAAGGTTTACAAGCCTCCCCATGTCCCCAGATTTACTGAAGCTGATAGGGACGAATTTGCCAAGCGAAATGGCGACATGAAGGTTAGAGAGGACATCTGTTTTGGAGACATCCACAAGAACATGGTAACAAGCACGCTAGTCGCTATCGAAACTGCCACTTATAAGGTATCATCATCGCTCCTCTTGTTGTCAGTTTATCTACTAACATATGAAGATCTGGACTTGGGGTCGCATAGCATGCCTTGGTGACTCTGCGCACAAGATGACTCCAAACGCCGGTATGTCTTGCTTCATCCTTTCCGAAGTCATCTGAGCAATTTTCTGATAGTATGGCAGGCTTCGGTGGCAATGCAGCAATCGAAAGTGCTGCTGCACTTGCCAACTCGATCAAGAAGTTATCGGACATATCTGATGGACAACGCCCGACTGAGCAGCAAATCATTCATTCCCTTCAGAGTTACCAAAAGGGCCGCGGGATTAGAGCTACGGCCGCCATCGAAGCTTCAACTTTCCTCACCGGCGTCCACGCGCTGGCTACATGGGCCCACGCTCTCTTTGTTCGTTATGGCCTGAGCATTCTGGGTGACTTCTTCGAAGGTCTCTCAAGCGATATGTCCGTCGGAGCAACGTTGATCGAGTACTTGCCGCCGCCTGAGATCTCCCTAGTAGGCCATATGCCGTTCAACCCTGAGCAAGGTCAAGGCCACAAGGAGAACCTTTTCTTCCGAGCTCTATTAGCATCGCCATTCCTCGTTCTTGTTGCCTTTGCCTGGAAGTTCGCCAATCTCAATCTTCTCCTTGAAGCAGGGGGTGGGACTGGGCAGCCTTGGCACAATTCTCTCAAACCATCATCATTGATCAATACTACTGCGGGCCGTGGCGGACAAAACAACAAGTACGTAACACGAATAATCGTTCTGCTCTCTTCTGACCGCTTCCAGGACTGCAATTCTACAAGATATGTTCACGGCTGCTTCAATCAATTCTGACCCCGCTGCCGGCCTCCTCTTTGCCAATCTCCTCGCGTACTCTGGACTTGTCCTCGCAATTTGGTCTGTCGAGGCGGTTCGGCGTTGTAATGCTATGATGCCCGTTCAGCTGTAAGTGCTTCTTGCATTCTCTACATACAGGGTGACTAATGAAAAACAGACCTGCTATGTTTGCTTTCTTTGCCCAGAGAAAGTGCCTCGGCATGGTTGCACCCGTGTACTACTTTCTTCACGTTATGACGCCCATCGATTCATTCAAGTCCACGGACATGCGACTTACTCAGATGCATTATACTCGTGCTATACTTCCGTCTCTTCTCATGGTCTACTATCTTCCCCTGCTTCAAAGTTATCTTCTGCCTGAGACAAGTCAACGTCAGACATGGCTCCAACTTTGGCAGTGGTTCCCCATCACACACTCGCTTGCTCAGTTCGCCATCAGCAAGATTCTGAAGGACACAACCGACTCCGATAAAATTCATGCTCCCAAAGGAGATGTCTCGACCATCAGGTACACTATTGGCATCCCTACCATCATCTCCATCGTTGTCTGGCTGCGCACCGTTTTCAGCGCCCCTGTCACATTGTCTCAAATCTTCTTGCCACAACCCTGGACTCACGTCCCTACTTCCCTCACCGAGATCATGCAATGGAACTACCTCCTCGCCGTCTCGTCTTCCTACCTCTGGCTACTCTACTTTGCTTGGGACGCCAAAGCTGCTGGGATGATGACGTATAGCTGGATTACTCTACTTGCTGGCAGGGCTGCGTCGACGATCGTGCTTGGACCTGGTGGTGCGATTGGTGTGGGGTTCTTGTATAGGGAGTATATCATCACGGAGAAGAGGCATAAAGGTGCGTTGACGGTGGAGAGTGTAAGAAAGAGGGCTGCGGCTGGGAAGAGCTAGGTCATCAATCAAGTTGGCCTTGCTTGAAGGGTAAGGTACTGCAATTGCTTTGTGGTGGTCGTCGTTCTGTGGTCGTTTAAGAGCATATGGTGTCTGATAAGCTAGTTAGAGATGTGATAACTGGTCGAAGGGTGCAGGAGGCGGACATGTTCGTTGACTACAGCAACAAAACTCACGATACAGTACTCAGGGGCGCCGGACTGTAGGATTGTGTAGGCAAGAGTCATGTCTGATGTTGTTCAGCCTTGGCACAAGTCAGGGGTGGTGATTTCGTCGCTGGCGAACAACGCGCGCTCGTCGACTTGCTGCGTATTCTCTACATCACAACAAGCACCTTCTACATCTCTGACTCCAGCCGTCTTTGCTATTGCACCGTCACCATCTTCTCCTGAACGCTGTCCTCGCTTATTGTCAATACCGAAAACAACTCCCTATCCATCACCAAATCCCCTTCCACACTCATCATCACCAAACGATGGCCTCCAACGCTGTCACGCTTCCCATCACGCATGGCGCTCTTCGTGTCTCCCGCATGATACCCGGCGAAGTGTGGTCGCAGATTCTGAAATTTCTCGCTGAAAAGGACCTTAAAGCTGTGGTCCTCGCCCAGTGCCCTGCCCCTGACCAAGCAGTGCGCCTCTTCTGGGAGGTCATCACTCCTCAGAACAACAAACTCGCTGTGCTGTATCAGAAAGTCGCACACAATCCCCAAGCACTTGCCAATCACGTCCAGTCTTTGACTATGAACTTTGAGGCCCCTGGTGAGCAGCTCGCAACTTGCACTCTGGCCTTTCCCTGTCTGCAGAAACTCAGGATTGTGCACAATGTACACTATTATGAAAACGTGTTCGAGAAGACTCACATCCATATCAAGACCCTAATTGGCCCTGCTCTCACGCACCTGGATATCGGTACCCCTGAGCACGAGAGCGATGCCACCAAGCCACTGGTCGACAACTTCTTCCAGGCACTTACCCAGTGTTCAAACTTGCACACCCTCAGCATCCGCGTATGTGTCAGAGACTCTCTTAGAGTGTTTGCCCGCGCCATGAGTACTTGTTGCAAGCTCCAGGTGCTGGTTCTTGACAAGTACACTGAGAATCTGGTCAACAGCAGCACTCTAAAGGCTATCGCAAATCTTCCCAAGCTCACCAGTCTCAAGATCAACAAGCTCATCGACCTGCCTCTTGTCTCACTCATTAGTGACATCAAGACCCCCTTCGAAGCTCTCACGTCACTGGAGCTCTCGATCGGAGCTGAAGCTGCCGTTTCACTCCTTCCTCGCACCCAGCAGCTCCGCTCACTGCGTCTCACTATCCATGGCAACAAGTCTATCTTTCCCACTTTCCTCAAATTGCCTCTCCTCGAGCACCTGGAGTTGTCCTTCCAGAACTTCACCCTCACCGGTGTTGACTACAAGCAACTGGTACACTTGTCCAACCTCACCCACCTCGGGCTCTGCAGCGCTGGAGAAGAGGGTGCCTCGGGTCTCAATACCGAAAATGTTTGCGCTCTATTCCTGGTCGACATCCTCTCTGGGTTAACCCTTCTGCAGCACTTCCGTCTTGCTGCCAACGACACCTTCGACGACGAGTTCCTTGTTGCTTTGGGTCGTCGCTGCGCCAATCTTAGCTCTCTCAGACTGAGCGGCGCTTTTGAGCTTGTCGGTTTGTGCAACGAGACAGAGGTGGTTTTTCCTTCCTGGCAGCACTTGGAGATCGGTGATGTCACTACTAAGGACCCCTGGATGGACGAAGGCGCTGAGTAAGTGCCCTGCCGCTCTCTGCTTCACCCACCTCATCAATTGAGACTGACGTGCTCTGTAGGAACACCCTGGCAAACAACATTGCGAGAGCTGTGCGTACTCATGCTCCATGCCTGATGATGTTCCATGCTTCTGAAGAACTTGATGAGAACCACCTACTTGCTTCTAAGGTTGAGCGGGCTTGGGTAAGGGAGATGCATGCATCTATCGGTTCTGTTCGAGGACAGGATGCTTAGGCTCTTGTCGTCTGATGGCGTCATGCACTTCTACATACAATTGCTTGGGTCTGTCGATGGCTGCTCTCATGTATGAACAGCTTCACATTTGGCCGTTCCTCGACATCGATCATCTCTGAACCTTTTCCTTTCCGACTCAGCGATGGTCAGCTTGTGACATTTCACCAGGCTTGCAGCTTCGTGGGACTTTCTGGACCGTGGCGTCGCAGTTTTATTTTGCCACTGTTCGATGGAGGTTCTCTTCTCAGCTCGCTCTTGCTTGTTCGCCATTCTGTCGCCTAACAAGCAGTAGCATCTGAGCTTTCTCGCCTTCTACATCCAACCACCATCATCGACACCTTTCCCTGTCCTTGTTGGAGTGCTTCCTCAATTGGAGGAGGTGTTTAATGCTGTCGCCTTTGCCAAGAGGAACAGTCGTGGAGAATAGCCTTTTGCCTTCTGGCCTGGTGGACGAAACACTTTCCTTGTTTCTGGTTCTCTCATTCTGTTGGTTTTGGTTATGCTGGTTCTGGTTTTTCTCGTTTTTCTGTTGTCGTTAGTTCTGATTACAGGCCTTGGTTTGGTTCTATTTCTGTTGTGCGATCGGAGCTCTGCAGGCCTGCATTGAGCATTGATGATCGGCACCTCGGTTTTGAAGTGGCAGCAGGAGAGTGGTAATACATTGGTCTTGCATATCGTTCCATGGCTTGGTCGTGAGTACTTCGAAGAATCATACGTCTCGCCGCTTTGTGTCCTTGAATGTGTTCTCGTTCGATGTCCTTGCCACCATGAAAGCTCTCAGTTTACTGTCCTTATCTTTGGTGGACAGCATCTTGATCATTACTTTAGGGAAGAGTTGCGATGCCCCCAGGACCCATGTTTTCGAAGTCGGTCTTTGTTGTAAGGCTCAAGATCGTCGGCTACGGTGAACGAACTTGTTGATCACCGCTCGCCACGGGACCTGATCTCTGGATGCGGCAGTGGGTGTCCCAGAGCCCTTTGTCTGATGACTATTGATTCAGTACGTCGGTATCTTGCTAGGTCGTTGAACAAAGGTATCTCGACAAAGACGATCGACAATACCACTTGCCAAATGCGGAAATGAGGAATGGTCTACTCATGTCTTTGAGCAAAGGGTACCTTTATATCCCTAGCGCGGGCATGTTAGTCCCACTGACCAAACATTCAACACGACTCAAGGAACGAGTGTACTGGACGCCAGCCAGCCAAGATGGACAACACTCCACCAATTTCAAACCTACCGCAGGAGATGATAGCGAGAATCGTCAATCATGTCGAGTCACCACGCGATTTCCGGCGCCTGACGAGGGTTTGTGCTGCGACAAGATTGTATGCTAATATGCGTATATGGCAAGATTGTGATACGCGAAAGCTGCATGAACTGTTCCAATATCCACACCCGGAGCAACAACAACTTGCCAATCTCATCCAGAAGATCGACTGGAATGTCTACGGCACCAGCCCATACTTCCATCACCTGCAGTTCCCAAGTCTGCAAAGCTTTTCCGTCCGTCTCTGTGAGAACGGCCCTTTGTCGCCTCCCCATCTCAATCAATTCATAGAGCCACAGCTCAAGCATGTCATCGTCGAGGATCATGTGAGTGACTCCGACCGGATCACCAGTAACTACATACGATACCTCGTCCATTGTCCAGATCTGCGCACGCTGTGGATCGAATTAAATCCTTGCGCAAGTAGTGCTGAGTTTCTGACCGCGCTCACAGCATGCCCACGACTGGAGACCTTCAATCTGACAGGATCTGTTTGCGAAGTACTCAACAGCCGAATCTTCCAGTACCTAGCATGTCAATCCAGACTCGAGAGCTTCTACTACATAGCTTCTGGCAGGCGCCTGACACTAGACTTGATACAGCCTACCATTGCCACTCTGGGCCCAGGGCAAACGATATTCAACCACCTCACGACCCTGCATACAGGCATGGATGGTGCAGCAGCCAGAGAGCTCTTTCCCCATATGCCGACTATCACCGACCTGGGCTTATATGTCGATCACCATGATGGTATCGTAGACTGGCTAGCATACCTACCACGACTGAGGTCTCTAGAGCTCATCGCCAGAGCCCATATACTGCTGACGACACGCTACCTCAGAGGCTTACAGAATTTGAGTCTCTCGATGCTGAGTATACATGGTGAGGGAGGCTCCGGGTTCAATGGCCACATGATCACTGCCAATGATATAGACACACTATTCGGATCGCATCGGACGTTGATATCTTTGGAAGTGGCTTGGGAAGGTGATTCTCGCTCTGCAAACAATCCCTCCTTCTTGCAATACAGCCCTCATCTTTTGGTCGAGCGAGTCGCCACGCATTACCCAGCGCTAGAGACTCTCATACTGCCAGCACCCTGTGCTGCTATAGACCTCGGGAGGCTGCCCGCTAGAGCCTTGAGGAGCAAGCTCCAATATCTGCAGGTCGAACGTGTCGCAGCACCAACGGTGAATCCGATTACTCGTCCCGTGGAGTAGTAAGTACATACTTATGATCAATAGAGGCACATACACTAACAGTATTAACAGTCGGACTGCCATACTCAGCATGGCATGCAAATTGATCAAGCATTTCCCACGCCTCCTAGATCTGATGTCTAACCAAGATGAAGATGTGGTGGATGAAGTCTTCAGAGATTTTGAAACAATGAGAAGGGCTGGCCTGGCTCGTCGCTAGATGGAAAGGTCCAGATGCCATCGGAAGTTTTGGATGCTTTTACTTACTCGTAACTGTGGTCAATGCGAATTATATTTTTCCCATTATTCATCCGCGTTGCTGGCTTGAAGAATGCTGCTCAATGCTTGTCTTGAGTGACGGAGGTTACAGTGTTGGGCAAAGAGAGCGGTTGGTCTTACCAATTGTTTCTCTTCCTCTGTCCGCCGTCTTCGGTACAACGCCAATTGGATAATCCTGAGGATAATAACGCAGTACAGGGCAGCATCATCATCTTCAAAAGTTATGTAGCAACTCTGTTGAAGCGTTCTTTGTCCGGAGCCTTCTTTGTGACGATGAGAACGGCCACGAACTGTAGCGCAGATACTGGCGGCCGAGTAACTCTATGATCATATGCGATATTCTAGAATACCGCATCTGGAAACCACTCTTTGTTCGTTGATTCCCTCGAACTAGCCACAGTGTCCATTCGTCGATTGAATCTCCTTCTCATTACAGTGTCTTCTATCTGATATTACACCAAGTTCCATTGACGTCCCCAATCGAGGCTCCATCTGCTCAATCCACACAATCTTCCCCCAAAATGAGTACACCCGCTGAGCAGAACGCGCTCATCCCACCTACAGAGGACAGCACACTCGATGCAATCGCAGTAGCACGCATTGGCTCAGCTATGTCAGAGTCTCCTGAGGACGGGGAATGTGCTCTGGCGATTAGATTGGATGTGACAGATTTTGGGCAAGAGAGCATCTCTGCTCAAGATGCGTATGTGCAGCATTGACGCAGATGTCACTGCCGGATGCGCATCTAGACTCGAAACGAGTCTTTGTTTCTGTTGTGAGCCAATAACCTCAAACATGTTACTCAAATGAGCTTCTCGACGTTGCGTAACAAAAAAAACGAAGCGCAACAGAATTTACCAACGAAGTTTGCAATCCTGATAATGTTTCTTCACCGCTCAGCTTACAGCCTATGTGCGGAAAGACGCTCAATAGGCAATTCACACTTCATTGAGAGTCGACTCCGGATCTGGTAAGCTTTTCCTTTGTTTGACAGGTTCGACATGATCTGCTTCTCGACTTTGTGATGGTTCCTTCTCGGTTGCTCTGCTTTCGACCTGAACTTCAATCCATCATATTATTCTAGAAAGCAGAATTTTGCCTTATCTACATTCACATACTCTCGACGAAACCATGAGCTCTCCCGCTGGCCCCGGAGGGTCTGATGGCTCCCGTTCTAGTCCAGAAGATAAGATAGCCACAACATCTCCATCGTCATCTGGGAGATCCCCACAAAGCAATATGTCTGCCGACGAGGTGTATCAGCAAGTGCTTGCGACTTCCGTCGCGAACGCGAGTACGTCAATGGCCTCACCTTCGACTCAGGCAGCTGCTCAGCCGGTGCCATACTTTCGACTGGCGGACCTCCCCGGCGAGTTGCAGTTGATGGTCCTGAGAGAACTCGATCCAGAGTCTCGAGAAGCAAGAAATATGGCTGTCACAAGACGAGAATACCGAGATATGGCAATGGCTAGATACTGGTCAGTCATTGAGCGCGACGAATCCATTCGCCAGCTTCTTACCCGTCCACCCAACGAGCAACAACTCTATGCCAATTTAATCCATGAACTGCGTATCAATGGAAACGCTTTCACCAGCAACGACTTTGCCAATCTGAGATTCAATGCTCTAGAAAAGCTTGAGATTGAACAGAAGGCTCCACACCATGGGAACACCCTGACAGATATTTCGAGCTTCATTGGACCACGCTTGAAGACACTTTCAGTTGAGGATAGTCCATACTCGGATCAGCAGAGTCATCTCAGAGTAGCCAATTTCTTTCCCATCCTCACTCGTGCGCCAGGTCTCCGGAAGCTTATCTTCGCATGTAGCACCGATGCAGGACCACAGGATCTTCTGGACGCTCTCCGAACGTTACCAAGATTGGAAGAGCTTATTCTTGGCCGCAACGGCATCGACCCCAATCCCTTGAGGATTGATCACGAGGTGCTGAGATTTGTTGCCACCAACCCGAGGATCAAACGCTGGTCTTACGAAGGCGGTTACACAGACGATCTGGTGATACAAGCTTTGCAAGGCATACCATCAAAGCAAGGTCTCTTTCTCGGACTGTCAGATCCCATAATCTCGCTCTCTACAAGTGTAGCAAATCGTCTCCTTCCGCGTATGCACTTGCTGAAAACTTTGTACCTTTTCCCCAACGACGAAGGCGACATCTTGGATGCTGTTTCGAGGATGCCTCAACTAGAGAATCTTCACTTCTACCCCATGAATATCAGACCGCCACCGCCTCTAACAACTCAACGTCTATCACGTTTGTTATCAATGAATCTGAAGACGTTGAGTTTGGTTGGATCTAATTATGGTTATGGTTCGGATGGCTCAGCCATTGCCCTGGATGATTTTTCGCACATCTTCGGCTCTCACCAGACACTGGAGTCGCTCGAACTTAGTTGGCAAGAAGGTACACACTTTTATGAGGACCTTGGGGGCGTCCTGTGGCGACTGGCTAACGCCTATCCCCATCTGAAGACCTTGAAACTACCCAAGGCATCACTTGACCCAAGTCATTTCGAAGATTGTCAAGCTGCAAGTGTGACAGCGTGGCCGAGCTTGACTAGCTTCTCGGTGTTTGAAGTACTAGGTCCTGAGGACCCAAGCAACCAGTGAGTATGGATCGGATGGCATATAGGGACCAGACAACTAACACCAGCTGTTTTAGTCAAGCGCTTCTCAGAGTCTACGCTCGTGCTATTCACGACTTTTTCCCCTCGCTCGCAAGTCTCGGAGCCGAGCAGAATCAGCCATACGTCCGCATGATCGAGGCGGAGAAGCGTCGCCTCTTTGATTAGCTGAGCAAGTTCCTGAAATAGCCTAAATCCCTCGATGGTCACATTGAGACGTGGCAGAACGCTGGCCATAGTATATTTAGTCTTGTTTCTTGTTCTTGAGAGGCTGTGGGAGCTTTGATTCCATTTGTGTCTGATGAATCCCTTCCTGAATAGTCTCCCTGCGGCTTGATGTTCGTGTTTACAAGCTCTCGTTGATCTATCTGCCGCCTTCAAACTTCTCCTCCTGTTTCCTGGTCACATCTTTCTTGGCCATCTTGTAGACAGAGTCTCTCCGCCAGTAATTCCTTCGTGATGACCAGCCCGTTATTTTTCGGATGTAGTAGCGTGGTCTTGTGAACATCTTGATACGAGACTGTCACTCAACCTCTCTTTCTGTTCTTGCGACTCACGCCCTTGTGAGAGTCAAAGTCTTGCATCAAGGTCGATATTCCTCCTTCCCAATCGTAGAGGTGGACGAACCAGCGACGTACACCACCTCGCTTTCTGTAATATATCGAGAGGGCGAACATGGAGAAGTCGAAAGAACAGGAGCGGCGACAGCTAGCTTGTTTGCCCATGTTTTGATCCATTTCTTGCTAAGATCATGTTAGTGGTTTGGAAGATCATGTACTGAGTTGGTTGAATAACATACCTATAGACTGGGCGACCAAAGCTGTAGTTTGAGATTGCGAGATGCTCTAACGTTGGGAGTATTGGTGATTCTTCTGTGTCGAGATCATCAAGATCGTGCCAACGATAGAACCTCAGCCCGCGTAAGGTGGGACAGGCTTTGCTTAGGCTTTCAAGCTGGGCGGTTTTCAAGTCAAGGTCACAGTAGAACTCTTCCAATTGTAAGTGACTCAGTTGCTCAACAAGATCTGTTGTGTGGTTGTCTGGTAGCGGTCGGTCTGCGCCTTGATGCTGAAGAGTCAGATCGAGCTTGCGAAGCGATGAAAGCTGCTTCAGCGCTTTCAGCTCGCTGAACAATTCACGATACACAAATCTGATGTGAAGTAGTGTCAGGCTCGACATAGCACCTATCGCTTGCAGACTTGATATGGTCACATCTGCACGTTCTTCGTCTGACAAAGCGATGAAGGTTCTTTCCAAAACGACTCTGAGGTTCTTGAGGTTGGGTAGATGTTGAAAGAGGCGTGTTGCAGCATCGACACGAACGGTGATGTCCAACGCCTCAAGTTCGTTAAATGCGCCGGGTGTCTCGACTGCTTGTTGAACCATTTCAAGGTTGATGTTGCCGCCAAGCACGATCTTTTTAAGAGCCGGCAACGGTGCAAGATGGGCAAGGAGAGTGCCCGAGGTAAAGTAGTGGGCTTCGAAAACTCGCAAACGAGGTAAACATTCGAGAAGTCGTGGGAAGGCAGTTGGTGTGTTGCGCTCGATGTGGTGGTTGATCTGCAGAGCTTCCAGAGTAGATGTCTTCTTTAGAGCGGCAAAGTCATCATCAATCGCACCGTTAGCCCCTCCTGACAGAGCTGTGAAAGATTTGAGTCGAGGATGAATGACCCAACTAGCGGGCAGCATTGGGATTTGGTCGGGATAGACGCCGTATTGAACTTCATGAGATCGGTGCCGCCATATACCGAAATCTAACAAGTAGAGATTGTCTCCGACATTGAGGTGACTGATCATCTTGACAAGGCGTTGTCTCTTCGCGTCAGTCATGCGTAGGAGTCTGATGAATCCTTTGCGCCCGCAGATGCGCCAAAGTGCGCGTTCAGCAGGGTCGACGAACTTTTGGCTGACCAACATCCAGGCCAACTTGTCCTTCTGACTGCCATAAGCAATGATCTCGACCAAAAGCTCAGCAGGCACGTTCAGAATGGGACGACTGTCGCCAATGGGGGGCTCTGCTGGCGAGACGATCTTGACAAGGTGACCATCGCCGCGGCGGGTCTGCGACTTCTTCATGCGGCGCGTGGTGATAGGCTCATCCTGAGCGGGTGTGACGAAGTTGAAAGTTCCCGGCTCGAGATAGGTGCCCATCGTGGCGATGACGGTCGTGGTCGCTATCTCCGGTCAGCCTTCTACCACCCAGACACCGGGTCAAGCAGAGGTTGTATACAGGCACAGAGGAGAAAGGGGTTCGCGATGTTGTCCCTTGGAAGCAGGAGATGGCAACACTTGAACGATCTCAAGAAAGTCCACTTACATTTGACGACCTTAGACTGAGTGAGAAGGATGTTGTAATGAGATGTCGTAAAGATAGATGTTCACGATGCGACTTTCTCGTTGGTGCCTGGCTGGCTTTGTTCGTCGAGCCAGTCAATCAATTTTCCGCTCCTCGACCAGGCCAGCACTGCGTCACAAGAACATCAATAGCAACTTTTTCTCACAGAGGAGACAATACAAGGGTGGCTACTGATACTGCCTCACCTTTAGCAGCAAGTCATCTCTGATCTTGACGTCTTACTTCTGTATGTATTCGTGCATTGAGACAGGCTGCTTCGACAACCGACGTATCTACAAGAAGAAGCTTCGAGCCTATTTGGCTTGGTGCGAGAATGTTGCAAAGTGATGCAGAAGGTGCAAAAGATGCTTGAGCACCCACCAAGCCACACCCGACTTGACAGGGCCGTACTAAAGACTTGCCAATAGTCTAGCGCTGTACGAAAGTTCACATACTTCCTACCTTTTGAGCAGATCGTTCATTGAATACCGTCCGAGAGTCTAATTGCATGGTCCAACGATGATATGGAGATGCCTTTGACAACCGGCTTTTCGTGAAGAGATATGTGTCATGGCTTTTCCAAGAAAGACTTTCTGACATCGAGAAAAGAAAATTGTTGGTACGGACCTGGGCCTGCTTTTCCAGTCACGGCAGGCAACGCGATGTAGAGGACAATGTAACAACTTCGCTCCTCACATACACAGCGCTCACCATCTTTCCATGTCTATGCCGCAAGCAACTCAATATCATCAAGTGACATTTCTCCCTCTAGAAAAGAAAAACGCAAAGCAAAAAAAGTCCAGCCAAGCCTCACAGTCAGCAAAAGCTGAGAAAAAAATCCCGCCGCCAAAGACTCCGCTCCGCTGAGCTCCGCCGACAAAGCCCCGCAGCACCAACCACCGTTTGCCAAAAACTTCTTTCACCACACAAAAAATTCCTCCTTGTAACAGTTGCAGAAACAAAACTAAATTCCGACACGGGGAATTGAACCCCGGCCTCCTCGGACCTAGTTGTGTTATAAAAAACACGGTTTGAGAGCGAGAAATCCTAGCCACTAGACCATATCGGATGTTGTTGAAGCTCTCTGCGGTGTTTTGCTATATAATCCTTTGTCTGCCACCATCCTGAAGCCACGAGATCGTCATACTGCACTCTGCATGGCCCAAAGAAGTGACAATCAATTCATGACCAACGGATGATGATACGAAAACAAAGATACCAAAAAGCACTCGCGCGTTTGGGAATTTCTGCTAGGGGAGAGAAAATTCTCGACGAAGAAGAAGATTGTTCTCGAGAAAGAAAAAGAAAAGAAAGATTCCTGTCCATGCACAATTCACAGGTGACCATACCCTTCCTCCTTTGTCCATAAGGTGCTCATGCACCCCCATACCGGGACCGCAAAGGGCGAGGGTGCTTATCTTAGAACAAATAGGGAAAACGGAAACCGAAGGGCACAAAGAAAAGATTCCAAAGTGCGTATCTGAGTGTCACGACAGTGCGGTGAGGAAACCGCCTCACTGCAGCTCTGTTTAGTGGTCGGCTCGACATGTTTCCTTGCCATGATGCCGATGATGCTCGCAAATAGTACTTTTGATCCTGAGCCATGTTTTTGTTGGAATTGTTGGGATGTGTCGAAGACCAAGAAGTCCCGAGCCAGAGTTGACAAGACCTCAGACGCTGAAAGTCACGTTGTCGTTCCAAGGATGACGGCAAGTGCAAACGAACGAGTTCAGGCGATGCTCAAATTGAATCTCAGTAGTAGGTGCGACAAAGCGACTGACGTAGAATTGCTTGATCTTGGGGGCGATCGCGACAAGTCTGGTAGCCAAAGTCTGAATAGTGGTATCCCTGGATTACATGTCAGATGTAAAATCCTTCAGAATGTGCAAGACAAGGCACGGAAAGCTTACGCGGTTGATTCTGTCAGGGGCATATCTGTTGCACTGACCCCCAACTTTTCAAGAGATGGGAACTGTGCGGACATCTGATTAAGATTGAGTTGTCTGCTGTAGATCAATCGTTGAAGGTTTGGGTGGTTTCTGGCGATACGGTCGAAGTAGTTGCCAATAGTCATGTTCTGAGACCGGAGAAACAAAATGCGTAAAGGGCACAAAGAAGAAAAAGGTTGCAGGTCATCAGTAGCGCGGTGTTGTACGATGAAGCGGTGAGTGAAGGCAAAATATTCAAGATGGATCAGATTCTTCAAGGGTGCGAGCTCCTTGATGTCGATAGTGATGTTGATGGTACCGAAGTCCAGCCATAGAACTGAGAGCTCAGTCTTTGCGGCCACTGCTTGGATGACTGCAATGACTGCGGAAACATGAGTCTCGCCGACGGAGAGCTCTGCAGTGACCAACAGCTCCAGCTTTTTGATTTGAGGCAGTTTTTCAAGCAGCAAAACTGCTGCACTCGCTTGCATTCTTGTGGCAAGATCTTCAAGGCGCGAAAATGGCTGGGGCATCTGCAGAGTTCTGGGTATCTGGGAGAGACTGATTGGAGCACGCGCTAGATGCAATGCGATAAGTCCGCGGCCAGCCATCTCATCAAGTAAGTCACTCGAGGAAAAGACACCAGCGTGAAGCGTGGTTAGATGAGGCATGGTGCGAACCAAATGCAAGAAGTACAACGGGTCGGCTCCATCAACTTTGACGCAGGGTTCCAGAGAGAAGATCTCAAGGCTCTTGGCTTGACGCAGAGCAGGGAGGAAGTTGTCAGTGCTGCTCTGGACAATTTTCAGGCGTTTGAGGTACGGCGTGACAAGCTTGCTGACATTGACCTGCACATTCAAGGTGTTCTGGGACGAGTGAGAGATAGCCAGGCCTCGAAGACAAGGCAAGTAAAGCTCCAGGTCTTCTGGTTGAAGGCCGTTGTCTTTGAAGTCAAGCAGTAAAGTGTGCACTTTTGTTTTGTGATGACTCTGCTCGGCAGGATTGGTACTGAGGAGCTTCTCGTATCCCTTAGTGTTGCAAACTTTCCACAAGAGAGTCTCTGCCGGATCTTTGAGGTGCTTGCAGGTGACCATGACATTCAGCAAATCTGCTTTGTGCGTAACGTTGTTGAGGACGTTGAGTGCGACTTCGTCAGGGAGTTGCGTGATCCTGCAAGAGCCATCTCTGGGAGGGAGCGAAGGGTCGGCCCTGACACGCTGGGCAGGCTCAGGCATTGTTATTGTGGCTGTTTGGTGCCCAGGAATTTTAGCTTCGATGTTGACAAGGCTGCAGAAGGCGCGATGAGCAGGGTAGCGGTGGTCGAGAAGCAACCAGGGGTGTCGAGGCGCGCTGAGCGGAGGGGAGAATGGTTTTGATGACTTATATCTCAGCTGTCTTGGGCGATGGAGAGGACTGGTTAGAGAGCAGGAACAACTCCTGAAGACAGATTGTGAATGGCACGCTGGGAGAAACGAGGCAGCTCGCGAAGTATGTTATCGTCTGTTGTTATACCTGATAAGAACCACACGCGTCAAACGTAGTAGTTCTCGAGTTGCGTCTTTGGTCGTTTGATGCCAGAGTCAACAGCCACGGAAAATCCAACCATGACGACGGCATGCAAACTTGCCCCTGACTCCAATCTCTACAACACATATATCCATCCAGAATCTTCTGATCTCAAGCACAGTTGGTTTTGACACATGATGAACTTACATGAGAGTGCCGACCTGGGTGACTGATCAGTGCGACCTTTTCCCGACAACACTATGGTATTGGTGCCACGCATAAAGACAAGAAAAATGTCGTCCACATCATGTTCCTCAACATCATACCAGTCCGAGAGGAAACGCGGAATACAAGACCATGTTAAGCAACTCCTAGATATGCTCTTCCATTGTACAAACGAGTCTCTATCAGATCCTCACTTCTATCAAACCAGCAACTTGGACCTTGTCCAAGAATGCACGAAACTTGTCCGAGTGTTGAGACATATCTGCAAATCACTGTAAGCTTCCATCCCACAACTCCTCTCCCTTCCCTCACCACTTACCATAGAGTTCTGTAAGCACAGGTCCAAAAATCGGCAAATTCCCCCACAGCCTAGTTTGTTTGCCCCAGATCGTCACCTCTTGTGCCTCGATCTTCTTGAGTTCACCAATGATCTCTACGATACAAGCATGAGCTTGATCACCATTTTGTTCGTAGGCCTGACTTAGGTTCACCACAACTTCCCAGAACTCCCACAGAAAACTATTGATGCTTTCAGGTTGCTCGCCCGGCTCGAGTTTACGATTGAATGGTGTGAGAGCATCGAGTTGTTTTGCAGCGAGTGCTGAATCGTGGTTATGAGGATAAAGAGCGACTTGATTGTTGACTATGCGAGCAGCTGCATGGGCAGGTTCCCAGGGATCTAGGGGATCGCGGTGGACCTTGAGAAGCTGTTCTTCGTTCATTGCGATTCGAGGGTCTGTACAGATAGGCTGTTCGGAATCTTGTAGAAAGAGTATGAGTGGTTGTTAGCAGCATTTGAGGTCAAGCTTTAGTAGTCAGACGTCATATTGCGTTGGCAACTGTCAATACGAATACGAAGTCTTGACTCGAAGAACGGCCATGGCTGCCAAGATACAATCTTTCTCGGTCAAGGCTGAGCCTTAAGATCCTAGGCAAGATGTCTCAGCCTAGACCTGAGACAGGAGAGGCTTTTTGAAGCACTTTTAGCGAGTGACGAACATTGCGAGCGAGCATCAAGAAATAGAAAAGAGCTGAAGACAACAGCAGGGTGTGTATTACTGTAATTATCATAACCGCTCATAAGGCTGTGTCGCCTTTCTTCCCTCCTGACCGTCCTCACTGATAGTATCCTGTCGACCTCTAAGTCCAGGTCTACTCACTCCACCACCAACAGCACTCCTTGACCCATTTATCCGTCTCTCATCCTCTTCTCCCTCACTACCCTCGCTCAAACTCGTCCTGATTTCCACACTCTGCACAACCTGGCTAGTCTTCCACGCACCAGCAAGCCCCGGTGAAGGCATAGGCGGTAAATCATGCGCATACCCTCCCGCAATCACAACCTCAGTTTTTCCTCCATCTTGACCTCCCGCTCTCAATTCATCAAGAGTAACCAAAGTCTGATCATCCAGATCACTTCTCTTGCTTCTCTTTCCACCTCCTCTGGAAATCGTACCTCCCAGATGTCGAGAGCCGGTTTGTGTAGAGGGAACACCGAAATGGGCGCGGAAACGTGAGAGAAGGGGACGTAAACAAGCGGCGTTTGCGGCTGTGCAGCCGATGCCGAGTTCGACGGTAGTCCAGATTGCGACGTCGGCGTTGTTGTAGAGGAATTCGCCTTTGAAGTCTGCGAGGGTGTGGACGAAGGGCGTGCGGACGATTGTTGCTGTGCTACCTCTGTTTTGTTCTGTATCAGTAACTGCTTGCGACTTCTAGTGTCAAGGTGGTGAGAGAGTCACGACTTACAAAGCAGCAAATCCAAGAATGCTCGCGACCATGATCTTAGTTTGGCGTTTCATCTGCAACTTCCTCACAATAAAGAAAGGCAGGATACCAAACGTCCAATCGGCGACAGAGTTGAGTACCGAAATGATATATGTGTTGATGACAATGACTTTCGGGCTGATACATTTGCCATGGTGATCAGGGTTGAGATCCCACCAGAAAGAGACAGGTTTGCATTGAAAGGTGATAAGAAGACAGTAGGGAACGCCGAACAAGACGTTGAAGATCATAATCCAGCGGATGATCCAGATGTGTGTGCGGTCGACGGCGATACGAAGCAAGAAAAGGCCGATACTGATTTTGAGGGCTGCGGTTGCGAGGGTGTAGAAGACTTCGCAGAAGAACCAGTACTGTTTGGTTGGGAATGTCAGTATTCTTCGATTGCTTGATGGATGGTTCGGAAAGATAGACAACTGACCATCAAACCTGTTTGAGCGGTGTGATCATCCACGAGATATCTCTTCTTGCCACTGCCATGTGCGACTCCCGAGAGTTGGCAGACAAGGTATACCAGATAGAACGCAAAAGCAACCACCATACCAATATCATCGCGTCCAGCCTGGCTACGAAGAATCTTTGTTCTGTGAAGGTAGCAAGTCAACATGATTTGTCAAATGCATTAGAACCGTAGGGTAGAAAGACAAACCTCGTGTAGACACGCAGTGCGGTGGAGATAGCAGTGGGGATCAAGAAACCAATAGCCACGCCAAGAATCTGGCCGCTTCGATCGTCTGTCATGTTTGCATTCGCATGGACAATTGACGCCTAGGTGTAGAAGATACGTATGAAACGTAGAGAATGATATGTTGTAGAAGATAGAGTATGTGGTCAATTCGGCATGATAGTAGAGTAACAAGTGGAGAAAAAGAAAAAGAGGGGGAAACGAACGTCAAAAGGAAAAGAATCAAGAAGGCAGGAAACCAGGATACAAAGAGGCAACCATAGACCTACTATATGAGATGCCTAATTGCGAATTCTCGCCGGTCGAAAGTGACTCAGGCGTATCGTAGAGGAAGACGAACATGGATCGTCGTAACTAGGCGTAAGCAGGGTCTAAGAAGGAAAACAATGCCGAGTCAGATCGGCCAAAACCAGCACTTGTGCGCGGAGCGGCTGTTTACTTTGAGTTAGAGAGTTGGTGAGGGACCAGCGAAACTGGATTGGGCGATGATGTTCGAGCACTTTGACCGGGGCATCGCCTGTGCTTTTCTACGCAATCTACTTCTTTCGCCACGGGTCCGTGTTGCAAAGTGTCGATGAACTCCAAGACGGGAGAACATGGATGATCGATCTTGTTTGTGGCTCATCATTGACTGCCATGCAATCCAACAGACAATGTAGGAAAATCGACTGCATATAGCATGCAGCAACAAGAGTGTGGAGATGTAACACCCTTGTGGAATCCCAAGTACCGAGTTCAGCGACACATTCGACGCAGGGAGGACGCCTCGAAAGAAGCGAAGGAAGATGATCGGCAACGTGGGAAGACAGGCCAAGGAAAGCCAATCTGGGAATACCGTGATAATTGTCAAGGCGGCAAGTCAAAGTATACGTGCTCTGGGCGTGCAAATTGATGGCGGTGCTGCTTCCGAGACAGACCAAATCTCAACGGCGTCGCTTTTTCGATAGCTTTACTGCAAGTCCATCCCAAGTCATGAACAGAAGCTGAGATTGTTTGTTCTTCGTGCTAGAGCTCGAAAGGGTCTTTGGACAAGAGAAGACAAAAGCCAAAGATGTCACTGTCGAATTTTTCATGACTCGGCACGACAGGTGTCAGTTGCAGACCCGTGCGCGACCGGAACCAACAAAAAAAATTCTTGAAACACGCAGCCCTCAAACCTTCTGTTGCACCTGCCTGCTTCAGTCCGGTATTCGAAGATCGCAGAACCAAGATATACAAATTCGTCACAAGCGAAGTCGTTTCATCTGTTAACCCCCTGAAAGGTCTCGGGGAAGTGTTCATCATCGCTCAGACGTCCTCTTGGTCTCATGCCAAGCCTAATCCCACATACCACAAGCTCCGCGACTCGACAAACTCGGCCGACGGCCGAATTGCAAGAATAAGCACAAATACAGAAATCCTTCGGCCGAGTTGGGCCTGATAAAAAGGCTACATCTAGTCATGAAGAACGACCATTTGATTGACGGCCTATTTTATGTGCAGTAGCACAGCCTCGGCCGCTTGCATCTCAAGACAAGCTCGGCCATCTCCGCCTACAACAATCTCTTCCGTTTTGAGCGCTCCAATCTGCGCTCCAGTCTGTGGGTCAAACCTGACGCCGGAAACGCTGATCTCGCTCTTTGCATTTGTACCTGGGGCCTGGAGACGGATTACTCCGAGGCGAGTGCCTGCAGGCCAACACGTGGTGACGGAGACCTCCCGAACGGGACGTTGGCCCGCGGAGTGGTATGTCGAGTCAGTGGTACTGAGCGTGGAAGGGTTAGAAAGACCCTGAGTGCCGTTCCAGATTTGTAGATCGATCAAGACGACTTTGTTGAGTTGTTCGTGATAACGATTGCCAGCTGAGTAGATGGCATATCCGCTAAAGTCGGATGTGTTTGCAGTAGGGAGCTGAGCTATTCGTTGTTGTTTCTCCGAGGCGAGTACATGCGCTATGAAATAATGGCCATAGTACAGACTTCTGATACCTGCTTGGAGGCTTTCGTTCTTGTGCTCATACGGTAAGGGAACAAAGCTAGAGTATTCAGCGTTGGCACCAAGATGGAAATAGACTTTAGGCATGCCGATACTGGCCGCTAGCAAGACATAGTCGACACTCCAAAGAGCAGCGCCAAAAGTGTCGCTGATACCACTGCGACCAGAGCATGAAGCTGAATTGGTTTCACCAAATACAAGAGGTATGCCTGCCTTGTCCGCTGCTGCGACTTGCGGTATGTATTGCGACACGTTGTGCCAGAGCACGCTGTGATTTGAAAGCAGATCTAGACTCAGTCTGTACCAGCGTGCTGTATCGCAAGTTGATTGAGGGTATAAATGGACTGAATATGTATCGATCTTCTCGTGCTCGGTCAACCCAGCACGAGTCAGATTGATGATGTCGAAATCATCGATCTCGTCTTGTTGATCGGGTACCCACGGGGGATCAGCAAAAACAGCAGCTTGAAACTTTGGATGGTGATCTGCTGCTTTATACCAAGGAGATTGAACGATCTGGTCAGAGATGTTTCGCCATTGCTGAATGTACATGGTGACATCCCAGGTGGGTGGTCGCCAGCCTTTGTTGATAAAGTGATCGATCTCGTTGCCTATCTCGAACAGCTTGAGCTTGTCGCCGAGAACGCTGTGAGCTGCTGCAGCTTCCTGGACGGCATTCTGCCATGCGCTTGAGTTGTCCCTGAGATTTAATGTGTACAGAAAGTCTGTGCCTTCAGGAAAGTAAATGCTCCATTGCTCGAACCACGCATTACTGATGTTAAAAGTGTTTGTGACTGTCGTATTTGGTAATGCAACAGCCGAGACGTTCAACTCAGGGTGGTAGTATGTCAGGTCGCCAGTTGTTCCACCTACACGAAATGCTGGAGGCTTGCCAGTGATGTCTGCGATAACATTCATGAGGTTGCGAGTCAAGTTGGAAGAGATGTAGTCCTCGGTCCACACGGGCTCAAGAGAGTATGCATAGGCATCGCGCAAAAGATAACGAAAAGGAAGATGCTTGGGCACGAGCACATCCGTAGCGCTTGCAGCGACGCCAAAGGTTGAGAGGAGGTAGATACGTGATGACTTGACCATGATGAAGAGCTTGATGATGCACCTACCTCAAATGATGTTGGGTGTTACCACTTATGTAGTCGCGGGATTCGTTCGTCAAGCTTTGGATGCTGCATCGATCAGATGTCATGTTCAATGAAGCAGGACGGATACGAGAGACGCAGCGCTGATCAGATCTTCAAAGTCAAACAGGTGTGCGGGGTTGCGGATAATTCAGCAAGAAGCCCTGGTCTTCGGTGTAGCGATACAGCGAGAGGTCACGACGACCGAGAGGAACCTTTGAGCTTGACGACTCAAACAGACGAAAATGCGTATGAGTATCATCGCCATTCGTGTCTGTTGATGGCCGAGGGGCCTTGGGCGAAGGGAGACAGGAGGCGTCGGCTGGGTGAGATTGCGCCCGGAGACGCTCGATCGTCTCATTGTCAAGTCATTTATGATCTGAGCAGCACAGAAGCTATGCAGAACTCATCTCTCTCTTAGTGACAACGATTCATGAAACTAGCTTGTAGCCATATTTCCATTGAAGTAGGCGCTGCAACAAGTAAGAGATGAGCATCAGGGATGGAGAAGCTCGAGTTCCTCAAAATTTGGCCAACACTTCTGACCAAAACAATGACGTGTAGAAAACACCTCGATGGTTACGTAGGAAAGAGCTCTCATACTCTGTACCTTCCCTGATAGAATCAGCATACGCACCTTCCCTAAACCAACCAAGCCCCTAATATGCGCATCCTCATCACAGGCTCCAGCGACGGTCTCGGCCTCCTGACAGCAAAACTTCTCTCCTCGCGCTCCCACCAAGTCGTCTTACACGCCCGCAACGCTTCCCGCGCCAACGATGCAACAACCGCCTGTCCCTCTGCCCACGCCTGCATCACCGGTGATCTTTCCACTCTCGCAGGCATCAAAGCTTTCGCGAAAGAAGCAGATAAACACGGTCCCTACGATGCCGTAATGCACAATGCAGGACTTTACCTGGGTCCTTTCCGCCGCACCGAAGATGGGTTGCCGAGTCTTGTTGCTGTAAACACTCTAGCTCCATACATGCTTGCGTGCTTGATGGCGAAACCCAAGAGATTGATTTTCGTGTCGAGTGGTTTACATCAAAACGGCAATGCTGGTCTCGAGGACATTACATGGAAGCAAAGAGGAGAGGGGAAGTGGAATGATTCGCAAGCATATGCGGATAGCAAGCTACACAACATCATGTTTGCTTTTGCGTTCAACAGACATTATGGCATTCCCACCGCGAGTGTGGATCCTGGATGGGTCAAGACCAAGATGGGTGGGCCGAGTGCCATGGATGATTTGGATGCTGCGGTGGAGACGTTTGCTATGGTGTGCACCGGCGAGGGCGAGGCGGGTAAGAGGGAGGTTGGTCATTATTATCAGATGAAGCAGAGAAACTTCCGAGAGGAGGCGAAAGATATCGAAACGCAGGAGAAGTTGCTAAAGACTCTTGAGGGAGTCACAGGCGTCAAGGTGCCCGAGTAGACACGACATCAATACACGAAGCAAGACAATAACACGACCAGTGCTTTTCATTTTCTCTCAAAACCCGTTCATGCCATCTACGCTATCCGCCAAACAAACAGAGACAATCAACCGATATCCTGTGGGATTACCCGAAGCAATCTTTTGTACTCTGCTCCTCCTCTAAGCGATCTCGATTGTCACGCTTGATCACTGAGACCCAGCTTTCTTCTCGACATCAATGTGAACCTCTTCAATAGTGACACCAGCCTCCTTGGTCATGCCCATCTCATTCGCAAAAGTAGTGGTAGGCTTCCAACCAGCAGAGTTACGAGGGGTAACCTCTTCCAGCATCTTGTCAACCTGCTCAAGCGACAACCCCTTGGTTTCAGGCACGAGGAAATACGCATAAATGCAAGCACAAGTGCACAAAGTACCCCAAACGAAGAACACCTTGGGACCAAGATTGCCCTTGTCTTTGCCGACCATAAATGGAGTTATGACAGCAATAATCGTGTTCCAGAGCCAATTGCTTGCAGTAGAGAGACCTACGCCGCGAGAGCGAATAGGCAAAGGGAAGATCTCGCCGATGAGGACCCAAGCTCCAGGTCCCCATGTCGATGCGAAGAAGGAGATAGCCAAGCAGATGAAAGCTATCTGGGCCTTGGTGGCTGCTTGGTTCTCGGTGGAGATGGCAGTACCCAGAATAGCGGTGAGGAACTGGCAGGTGAGCATACCAAGAGCACCCCAGATGAGAAGAGGGCGTCTGCCGAATCTTTCAATGGTCCAGAAAGAGATGGGTGTAGACAGAACATTGACGAGGGTGGTGATGAGTCCGATCAGGAAGGGGTTGGAGATGGTGCCCTGTTACGTCAGTGAGCTGGACAGAAGTGCAGAAAGAAAAGACTTACGAGCTGCTGGAAGAAAGTAGTGCCAAAGAAGAAGATAAAGTTGACACCAGTCCACTGCTGCATCATCTGAAGAGACGTGCCGAGGATAGTACGGCGCAAGTTGCTGTTGGCCTTCCACAGCGAACCTTTGAAGCAGTTGGCCCACGACGAGAAATAGCTGCCCTGAGGAATGACAGAGAGCTCGTACTCGTGATTGGCAATGATTTCAGCCAATTCTTGTGTGACGAACTGTGAGTCAACAGGCTGGCCACGCACAGAAGCAAGAGCGGCAGCAGCCTTTTCGTGCTGCCCCTTCTTGACAAAGTAACGCGGCGACTCTGGCAGGAAAGCGATACCCACACCGAGGATTAGCGCCCAAGCGAGCTGGACAGCCACGGGGATACGGTACGATCCACTGTCCATGCGATCCTGGGTGGCATAGACGACAACCGAAGCAAGCAAGATACCAATCGTGATACAGAATTGGTAACAAGCAATCAAGGCGCCACGGACCTTTCGAGGACAGATTTCAGACATGTAAAGAATTACAACGGCAGATTCGAAGCCAACCCCAAGTCCGGCAATGAAGCGGCCAGCGGCCATGAGACTGATAGTAGTTGAGATGATTTCCATGATGACGCCGATGGAGAAAACCACGCAGCCAAGCATGATCGTAGTGCGACGACCGAAGAAGTCGGCAAGATCGCCAGCAATGAGAGCACCTGTGGAATGTCAGAACGCTTGACAGACAAGATAAACAGGATATGACACACCGAAGAAGGTTCCAGCGGACAGGATAAATGTGACGAGGGCCTTGTCACTAGACCCAACCACAAAATCGTCCTTGGGAGTGTCGTAAGGAAGACCAGTAAAAGTGTGGATGGCATACTTCATACCCATGACACCGCTTAATTGCTCGTCAGTCTTGTCCGAGATAACGAGCAGCACTATCATCGACTTACCTGATCCAACCGACATCATAACCAAAGTAAATACCGCCGAACGAGGCAAAGGCACACATCAGATAGGCCTTGAAGGTGACTGGGGCTTCGATGCGGTCGACATCAGCCGTACCGCGGATAGTAGGTGGAGCCATCTATGGTAGATGTATGGATGATGCTCGTGGGAATTGGTGTGGCTGTCAAACGAGGGAAGAAGTGCTCAAGACAGAGCTCGTCAAACAACTCGTTACTACGACGGGCTGTTGAGACGGTTTCGTATGCAAGGAATGAAAGTTCCAAGGGAGTAGAGGGGGCTTTAGGAGACATCTTATACTCGACGGGCAGGTCAGTGCGCCATGTCACTGGTAGAAGAAGGCACGATGGGCTGGAGGAAAAAGTGCAGACAAGGTTCCGCCATGCTCAAATTGTAAGCAAGACACTGACCGGACACTCAATCTTTAGCCTCATCTGCCCATTTCGGTGGTGAGGGGCCCCGCATGGTCCACCACGAAACATGGCCATCTTTAACCATTGTCGTCCTCCAGGAACCCAATCTGGAAGAGACTTTGGCGCCATCATTCTCCAGAACATCCCCACGTGCTGATGCCCATAATGATCTCTACTCGCGAATTACCATATGGTCATAAAGATCAGTAGGTGATCGTGTGCTGGCAAGCCTGCTTCGAATGAGTTCCATCACTGCAAATCAAGCAGGTAACCTCTAGAGTCTTCCGCTCAGGAGTCCAGCCTCGAGATGAGTGCGGCAGGTTGTTTGAGGGCAAGTTTTACTCTGCCAAAAGGCGTTGTTCGTCTCGCTTGCAACCTCTTCGTTCTAAGCAAGCTCGACGCCTGCTGTTGAGAGCCAAGACAAGGCGTCAGCAACTCTGTCTTAGTGTATACCATCGTCTCATTTTCTTGCTATACTTTCTTTCAGCTCATCTCTTCAGGGTTTGCAGAGTCCCAAGACCTCAGGTTGCCAGAGTTTACTGTCACTACCAGCGAACATCAATCAGAGATGGAATGCATGCACCGAACAGAGCGAGGCGTCAAGCTCTCGAGATTTCGCCAAGGTATGCTTTCCCCAGACGAAACCAGCACCGTTTTCTGGGGAGATGATCCAGAACAAAGTCTATTTGAACTGTACAGAACAGCGCTGGCCCTCGTGAGTAGCTTCCAAATTGATGCACAGCCAAGAAAGCTTTCTCCCTGTTGTTATAGAAGTTTGGAAGTGAAGAGACCTGCAATCGGCCCTTCTTTGCGGGGTAAAGAGATTGTGGAAAACGCTTCGAAGACGCCATGATTGGGCGCTGAAGCCATGCTGTAGGTAGGCAGCCGATGTCCAGGCGTCGTGCTGGATGAGAGTACTTCTCTCGAGTCCCACGATATCCTCAGTCATTGCACGAGTGTACTTGTCAAAAATTCACATCATTGGATACGAAGTCAGTCACGTTTGGTAGAACACCTCACTTTCGCGCGACAAGTCTTGTCCCAGTGCTTGTGACATCCAAACGCGTGATTGTATATTTGCGGTGATGAGTCAACTTTTACACTAAGAGTAGATAATTTTGTCGGAAGCTATTGCTCCAACAACGTCCGATATGGTCTAGTGGCTAGGATTTCTCGCTCTCAAAGCGTTCGCATGAACAACTAGGTCCGAGGAGGCCGGGGTTCAATTCCCCGTGTCGGAATCTTCGTTTGCTTTTGCTCTGGTGATGTTTCTGATAATAGGACCGAGAGGAAGCCATTTCTTTTTCAAAAATTTTGCTGCGAGATCTTGGTGCCGAGGCTTCGAAGTTTTTGGACTCTGGTTTTCGAGCTTGGTGGGCTTGGCGGGCAGGGTCGTGGCTCTAGCAATGGTTTTCGGAGCGTTTGAGAGCTATCTTGGTCGACAGCGATGTCTAGCATAGATGATTGAGTATCTATGGTATGAATAAGAGTATGCTTGTTGATATTGTAGAGTTTTGAAGTGCTAATGGTCGCAGTGGAGGCGATATGCACAATTCTATAAATTCTCCATCAGCGTTCCGGAGTCCACCCATCAGTCGTTGCAGTCCAGGTGCAACCTAATAGTGAAGAACACATATTTCCAGCAAAGCGACTTGAGAAAAAGGAGGCTTTGGAGTGATCTATGATGTGCTTGTCTAAGTTATAACAACGATACTGCTTCTCTCTGAATGAGTGTTACTCTAATCGACCATACTGTTCCACGTGGCAAGGCAAAGCAACAAGGACAGCCGATGGCCACGGTCAGTCAGATATCCAGATCTCTTTGCTTCTATCTTGGATCCATTCACACGGTTTGAGGCACGAAGCAGCGGTCTCGGTGGTAATGATTATATCGCCTGACTCTTTAGGATATATCGATCCTGACGAAAGAGAGAAACCCTCGAGGCGAACCTGCCCTCCAACCTCGATGAACTTCGATAGCCATGACTGCACATATGGCATTGAGTTGGAGCCACGCGTTACAGAGAGGACATATGGTGCATTGGCCACAGACCATGTGGCAGCGAACTCACCAAAGGTGAACAAGCTGAACGACAAGACTCAAACGTCGTCGTCTTGTCTATGTAGGGCTTCGGCAGATATTCACGAGCGATGAGATGAAAGGATCGACATCATGTCAACGATGCACCGTCGATACGACACCCCGCGTGGAGGTCCCCATGGGCGACTCGGGTTCTTCGTCTTGCAGACAGACGATCACATGGTGGGAGGTCTCGAAACGTTCCACCAATCACCTAATCAGGCTGAATAGGCCTTTAGCGCTTGAGACAGTCTTTCCATGTTCGTACAGAGTACTTCTGTACTATTCATAAG
Source organism: Aureobasidium melanogenum CBS 110374 (assembly GCF_000721775.1). Lineage (NCBI taxonomy): Eukaryota > Fungi > Ascomycota > Dothideomycetes > Dothideales > Saccotheciaceae > Aureobasidium > Aureobasidium melanogenum. The sequence goes on along the minus strand of NW_024470082.1, from coordinate 183,822 downwards.
TTTGGTACATGTGCGGCATTGCTATCCGCGGAATAACTTGCTTGTCAATGATCATCAATATAGAGGCAAGCAACAGTGGCAGAACAGTTAACAGCGATGAAAGCGGTGGAATGTGATGAGAGCGACGAAAGCGGCAGGCACGAGAATGCGGCGAATCTTCTTGGTCAGAACTTCTTTCCCAGATGGTCAGAAGTCTTCGTCAGTCTGTTCCTGGCTTGCGCTCGTCGGACCGTCTCATCAACCATCAGGAGAAATTTCCACCTTCAGTCCATCACTTCTACCTCTCATCCTACCGAAGGATGATTGCGCAAACTCTGGTTCTCGAAATCTCAAATTCTCCTCAAGGTTGTAGGCGTCACTACCACTTCCCGGATACGAAGGCAGGTTTGCTGGTCGTATTGACCCATGTACCGTTTGTTGCTCCCGCCGGTCTCCTTGGCCGTCTGTTCCCTTCTGTCATTCATCCCCAGTTCTCGTCGCTTCACGAATCAGCCGTCCCAATGTGCCGATTTTGATATCTGCTCGAGTCTCGCGCTTTGTTGTTCGGCACATTTGATGCTTGATCTGAAGGCTTGACTTTCAACATCTCCAGATGTCGGTCGATACACTCGGCTCATCTTGCAAGTCGAGGCTGAAGACCATGTGATGAATCGATATTGATCTGATGAAGATCCCGCCTTATCGGGTCATGTATATACGGCACGAAGCCAATGAAGAGCCCTACTGCAAGGGGCCCTCCTTACTGGTGACCGCAGTTGAGCCCAGAAGTGGCCACATGCGCATGAAAGACACGTTCGAGATGCGCACTACTCATGTCCTCAATTTCCGTGTGTCAATCATCCATCTCGAGAAGAATTCCTCCTGTCTGTGAGGTTTGCGATCGCAAAAGACGTTTGAGGCATGAATCTTGTCACGGTTAAATGCAAGAAGCCTTGAGTTTGGCGCGCTTAAGCCGGCTTAACTCGGCTTGATTGGCGAATAAGCACTTGCCCCCTCCGGCCAATATCTCGACGCTATACCGCATCCGCCCATGTAGCGAGTATCTGTATCAAGCGAAGGATGCAAACGTTTCAAAGCCGCGGGCGTCCGCACTCTTTCTTCAGCAACAAGTGGTAGGGCGTGGTCTCCCACCGGGTGGCGGGATGAACGGGTCTGCTACTCGGTACATTCAGCGGTCAAAACACCGCATCGGCTGACACGGCTGAATGCGTAGCGTGGCTCCTTCCCCAGACGATGCTACCCCCCGGACGTTACTACCCCACGCCCCGAACTCTCCACATGTCTGTCCCGTATGTACCTCCACTTGGTTATAAGTGCCCATCCCCACCTGTTGATCTTCACTCTCGTCCACTCCAATACCCACTCTTCCTCGCCAATCCCCCAGCTTCTTTGAGGAGGCTTCCGACATCATGAACCGCGATAACGAGTCCAAGCCGGTCTACACCGAGGAGATCGAGAAGCCTGGTGTTGAATACAATGAAAAGAAGGATATCAATCAGAGGGCTGAGGCCATTGAGGCCGAAAATGTCGAGCACCAGATGACTGTGCTCCAGGCCGTCAGGGCTTACCCTATGGCTTCATTCTGGGCCTTTGTCTTCTCCTGCACAATCGTAAGTTAACATTTCCTCCAAGTATGTCAACGTACAGCGGTTGACACCTCCAGATCATGGAATCCTACGATGTTTTCCTGATTGGTAACTTCGTCGCCCTCGATGCTTTCAAACACAAATTCGGAGTGCCATCCGACACAAAACCTGGACAATTTGTCATCGAAGCGAAATGGCAGTCCGCTCTCCAAGTTTCTGGTCAACTCGGCGCTCTCATTGGTGTCTTCGTCGCTGGTCCTCTGACCTCCCGTATTGGTTACCGCTATGCCACTTTGACTGGACTCATGCTCCTCAACGCCTTCATCTTCATCTTCTACTTCGCAAACTCCATGCCCGTCATCTTTGCAGCTCAGATCCTTGAGGGTATCCCATGGGGTATCTTCATCGCCAACGCTCCTGCTTACTGTTCCGAGATCGTGCCCCTCAGACTCAGAGCTCCCGCAACTCAGATGTTGCAAATGTTCTGGGCTATTGGCAGTATCATCGTTGGCGCCGTTACATACGTTTATAACAAGGATCCCCATGAGAGAGCCTACAAGATTCCCATCGCTCTCCAGTGGATGTTCCCTACTCCTCTCGCCGTCCTTATCTGGTTCGCCCCTGAGTCCCCTTGGTGGTTGACCCGCAAGGGCAAGTACGAGCAGGCAGCACACTCAGTCGAACGCCTTGGTCGCAAGTCCGCCGTCAACTCGGCTGATCAAGTTTCCATGATGCGTCGTGTCATCGAGATGGAAGCATCTCAGAAGAAGCCCAGCTACGTCGAGCTCTTCAAGGGTACCGATCTTCGCCGTACCTTCATCGTCTGCTTCGTCTACGCTGCCCAGAACTTGACTGGTAACTTGATTGCCAATCAGGCCGTTTACTTCTTCCAGCAGGCCGGTGTCAACGACAACACCGCTTTCGCCCTTGGTCTCATCACTTCCGCTCTTCAGATGATCTTCGTCATGCTGTCCTGGATCCTTACCACCTACTACGGCAGAAGATCCATCTACCTGTGGGGCTCAGCTGTCAACACCATCCTCTTGATCGCTCTGGGTGTCGCTGGATCGGTCGGCAAGTCGAACGCTGCCAACCTTGCTCAGGCTTCTCTCGGTCTCATTGTTTCTGTCCTCTTCACCCTCGGTCCCGCCCCTGCATCGTGGGTCATCATCGGTGAAACCTCTGCTATCCGTCTCCGTCCCCTCACCACTGGTATCGGTCGTGCAACCTACTACATCGTCGAAATCCCTTGCATTTTCCTCGCCTCCTACATGCTCAACCCTAACCAGGGCAACCGTAAGTTTTCATCCTTGGCACTCATTCCGTACGGATTTACTAACTCTTTCACTAGTTGGTGGCAAGTGCGGTTACGTCTGGGGCGGCACTGGTCTCATCTGTCTTATCACCGCATACTTCTGCGTGCCTGAGATGAAGGGCAGATCTTACCGTGAGATTGACATTCTCTTCAAGCGCAAGGTTGATGCTCGTCACTGGACTAAGACCGATGTTGATGTCAACGATGATGAGTAGATGTTTGACTCGATCATGGGATACGATGTCGTCAGTCTCGAGGCTTTGATGAATGAGACGACATATGAATGTTGGATAATGCAAATTACATGCAATGATACCTCTTTTTCTTTTTGATCCATGTTTTCTTTTACGCTTGTTGGAAGTGACCACAACCTGGTGTTATGCTTGCGACAAACCAATTCCGTCTCACCTTCGACTGATAGTCATGGGTCTCACGATCCTGTTCCTTACCTTTTCATTTTTGAGTCTTACAAACATCCCCAGCTGTCATCAACTTCGCTTTTTTCTTCTGATCAGCGAATCCCTTCCATTACATTTAGTCATCGCCGCCCCGATGAAATCACTGCCACGGACCTCTGCAAGATCTACCGCGATGGCAAAGTCTCAAGGGACCGACAGGTACGAGGGGATGGAGGTCAGTATACCAATTCAATATCTTTTAGTTCCCCTCGACGGTGGTCATCTCCATCAGTATATGGTATGCCTCAACCTCCACAGTGTAGATAAGCCCCTGATCCAGACTCAGGAGGCTTCAGCCTTATCCCCCTGCTCTTCCTGCTTGGCCTTCCAAGCATGATCATCATCATCTTCCAAGTTTCCATCCCTAACTTCCGCCCTGAAGATTTTGAATCCTGGCTTTCTAGACTTGGTTTGTCTTTGAGCTTTGGGTGCTTGATGTCCTTGTTCGGGTTTTCGATATTCGGATTGCAGGGATATATATTCTAAGGGTATCGGTGTATCGCGATGACGAGGTGAACGAAGGCAAAGTCATGAACAGAACTAGAATAGGTAGCACTAGCAGTCACAGAAGTCGATGAGGGAGTGTCGTGGGGAGTAGAGCATCTTACGTGAACACAACCCTCTCCATTGCATCAGAAGCGAGCGACGGAGGAACCCGCTGTCGCTGACCTCACCGATGTTTTGGGAAGACTCGTGGATAGTATGGACCCCATGCCCGTAGCGTTTACTCTTGGATTGACTTGCTTTTGGGTCTCGTCCTGTAGGCTGGATGAATTCCGAAACGACCAAACAGAAGGTCAAGTCCAATGCACATGTAAGTACAGATGTAAAGTGATGGCAGAGCTTCTTTTATATCTTGTCGAGGTTAGTACTCAGATGGGCCAGCCATCGGTTTCGTACTTTGCATTATGTGTCTATCTCGTGATTCCATGTACCAGCGGTGTTATGCGCCCCAAATTCCTCCCACAACCCATCTTCACAATACCAGGACCATCCTCATCCAGGGACATTCGCATCTAATCATCAAGCGTAAGATCAATGGTCTCAGGCGCCTTCTTCTCAAAGTGCTTCAGTCGAGCAGCAGCGATTGCTTGTCGTGAGTCTAGAGGAGGAGAGACTGATGCAACTGCATGGGTGATCGTTGCAGAAGGCGCTGGAATAGGGAGAGCTGTTGCAGAAGGCATTTGGGCATGAGCAACTTTTGCAGAAGCGGAAATTGGTCCACGAGCATAGGTGCCAGAAGAGGGGATCGTTGCAGGTGCTGTATCTTCGTCTTCGCTCCCAAGGTCGATGACTACTTGGCTACGCCTTGAGGGTGGTTGTTGGAAGGTTGTTGGCTCGATAGGTGGGTGTATATTCGAGGACGATGAGACTGGTATCGGGTTCGGCCTAGGCGAAAGCGTATCTTCGTGGAAGGCCATAGTGTGTGGCTGTGGTGATAACCATGATTCAGCTTTCCAGTCACCCTGGCTGCTCGGTGGCATCTGGCTGTTTGGCGCTTGAATGCATGCTTCCTCTGTCGAAGCTCTTGTTGTATTACTTGCGGCGTGTTGTGAGAAGGAGATATCAGAAACTCTGCGAGGTGTATCGACCATCGAGTCAAAGGACTGGTAAGAAGCGCTGCGAGACAGAGCGTCTTGACTACTCCGTGAAGCAATCTCCGACAGCATAGATGGGTTCCGTACAAGTGCTCGAGGCAATTGGAAGCCTTTCTTGACTGGCGGTGTCGCCGCTTCAGGCTCGGTTGGCTCAGCTTCTTTGTTGAATTCAATTGTTTTGCCGTGTCTTTTTGTCGGTTTGCGCTTCGTTGCAGGTTTGCTGGCTGTGCCGGGTGAGCTCGTCGAGGAGGTAACATCTTCTCCGTCAGCCATATTCTTCTTTCGTTTCTTTAGTGCCAGCTTCGCTGTCCCGTCTGTTGACTGCACAGACGTCTGACTGTCAAGATCTGGCTCTGTCTCGGTAGCCTTGCGCTTCGTCGGTTTTGATTGGCTTGCGATCTGTTTGAGCCTTTGCATCTCCGCTTCTCCAAGTGCATTGACCAGAATGTACTCGAGGAGCCCTACTTCCACAGGTGCAGTTGGATCAAACCCTTCTGCCCAGTCTTCATTATCAGGTTGTTTCCACAAGTTGAGCTCGGTGCGTTTCCTCGGGTTGAAGGTTACTTGTCTTTCTAGACAATCTGCATTGTGATCTCAACCTCGCTTCTGGACCATCTGCAGCTCAAATACCAGATTCTTGTCGACCGCCTCGGGTGTCGTTTGAACAAGCTCCTTCGTCAAGAGTATAGGCAGTATATGCCTGAGATACTCTTTGGTGCTGAAGTTGAACATGTGCAGCAAAAAAGGACGTAGTTTTGCTTCGTCAATCGGCACGTACCATCCATTCTTTAAGCCTCTTAGATCATTGGCTTGCTCTGGACTTGACGCCTTGGGCTCGCGATAGTTTCTGACGTGCAAGTCTCGAGGATAGCCAGGTGGTACGTAGACACTTCTGCTGCCTGGCATTTGGAAATATTCTCGTAACGACTCTGTAAAGCAATGAAGCTGTCGTAGAGGAGTTTCGCAAAGGACCTTGCCCAATCTGCCGTTGTCGAATTGTGCGGCTTCCAGCGCTGCTGTCGGTCCGCAGCCAGGCAAACCTTTGGTATCGTAGTCTCCTCCACTTAGAAGAGCGAACAGAATGAGACCTTGTCGATTAATGCGATGGTTCTGCTCAATGACATCTGCTCGATAAATCCGGACCAGAGTATCGCTTTTCTTCGCGGTGTTACCACATCCTTCACGATGCTCCTTGATCAGCACCCTGGCTCCAAACATCAACGCATCACCATCTTCTTACCAGACAGCATCAACAATACCCAGTTCATTCAATCTCGCACACTCTGCCTCAGCTTCAGCAGGAGCCCGATGATGCGGAATCTTCAACATATTCAACATCTTCCTCAGCAAATCGATTTTCTTCCAATCAATTCTTCCCGCAACACCACCTCTCTTCCACGGCCGAGAAGGTCCATCAAAAATAAGGATAGGCTGAATATTCATACGCATAAGTTTGAGTACTCTCCATAAGATTGCCTTTTCGATGGGATTGGCTTCAGGCACTTTTTGACGGATTGCATGGACTTGGGCATCGCTGAGATTGTGGAAGCGCCAGCCGGCTTCGTCGATGGCGACGCGTAAAGGTCGCCTGTGTTTTTGGAAGTGGTCTGTCGATAGTTGGGCGAGTGACTTTATCTCGCCTTCGCCGAGGATATCCCAGAGGCTGGTGATGTGATTAGTGGTGTTTGAGACCTGCTACAATGAGTTGTTCTGTACCCAGGAATGCCCATACTGAGCAGCGCATGAGTATAGTATCGTTGTTAAGAACACAGGACGTGAAGTTGGTGGGAAAACGCGACGCGCCCGAAAATGCGGACGCTGTCGGACCGAGCAAAATTGCTTGTGAAATCTGCAAGTCAGATTGTCACTGGCCAAACCCTGCCCGAATATGGCGACAATTCCAGAGAGCCTGATATCTTCAGATCTAGAGTGTCATGCTCTCAATGGAAAGAGGTGATTATCTCGATCTCTTTCTACGTTCTCATGGCTATTTTCTTCTGCTCGCCAGATGTACATCTTCATTTTACCCGTAGGTGACTTGCTTTGGCCACTGATGCCTGTTCTTGGGAATGTCCACCAACATGCGAGCATTGTCATAGCTGGTGGAGCTCCTTCGTTCTCATAAGATGTGCCGAAAATCAACTGGTCGGGTTCTTTGTTCTTTCTTTGTATGCAACGGGTGATTTCTCGTGGCTTCATTCTTTGTCACCCTGCATCTGGCTTCTGCGAGCAGCACAACCTCGTTGGATTTGGGATCTGTTATGACACTTTGATTGATTGACATTGAAACTTGTCGGCAAATCTCCTCCCTTGACGCCAGATGCCAGAGAGCCGCTACGCTCTCTGAGCCTGACTTCTCGCATGATACTTCTTCCTTCTCTTGTTGTCCGATACCTCAAGCTTTCTATGACTTGATCCGCCTTTCTTTCCGACTTTCATGCATACAGAAGGAACCTCCGATGCCTTCCATTATCATGCTCTCATATCTCTGATCATCATACAGTTCGGAAAACACTCTTCTCTCGATCGACAAGCTCCATCAACTCTTGATCAGCTCCAACAAAGTCCGTTCTCCCCTTGGATTTGTGTTCCGTTTCAGCTCACTTCTTGCGACGAGTACCGTGTCCGATCTTCGTAGGGATCTCCAGGTACTGACTGACGAGGCGGATAGTGGGTGTATTGGGGAGGGTTGCAGCCGGGTATTCATTAGACTTGGGTGTGGTAGGGGTGGGCTGCTGGATCATGATAACAGGGGCGGCGAGATGGATAGGCGTCTGAGGTACTTGGTGCTCAGTGACGAGGTGCTCAAGGGGCTTGCTTTCGGCAGGTTCGGTGTTTTCCTGGTCGTCTTGTTCGTGGTATCGCTCTGCTCCAACTCCAGTGATGATTTTTTCGGCCTCAGACATGGAATGAGGGTGACCAGGAGTCTTGTCAAAGTCTCCAGACTTTGGGGCAGCGCTCTCGACAGACTCGACCTCAACAGCATCGCATAAACGCATGACAGCAGTGTCGACAGATGCAATCTCACGCTTTTGGATGCGCAGTGGGAGAACAGTAACGTCGTTGACCTTCTCTAGGTGAGTCGGAGGTGCTGGCGCCTCAGCGGACTTGACAGGCAGAGGAGGTAAGGGGCGGTGAGTCTGCGAGTCGCGTAGAATCATACCAGTTGCGGCGTATGGATCAGGGACAGGAATGGCAGGCGCGTTGTCAGGAGTCGTAATGTCCAGACAACGTTCTCTTGGGAGAGGGAAGTTGCGAGGCGAGTTCTTGTTGGAGTCACGGAAAGCTGGGTGGATGAGAGAGGGTTTGGGAGGCCCAGAATGGCTCAACAGAGTGGGTAGCTCATGGCTCTCATCGTTCAGAAGCTTATTGTTGGTAGCTTGTAGAATAGCAAGGACTGGCGGTGGTGAGTGCGCGTTTCGTTCAAAACAGGAAGGGATGAGATGCATACCCAACGCGCCCTCAACCATAGACAGGAGAATGATGACGGCGATGAGTGGGATCAGAGCTCTTGTGGCGGAGAAGTTGATGATGGCCCATGTGGCAGTGCCCAAAAGCATCGCGATCAGAAGCATGCAGAGGCCCACGAGATAGAATCTCTTGCAGCATCTTGCGATAGTCGCAACGGTGGGTGGGCGCACGCAGGCGATGGTGTTGACGAAGGGCATGATGCGTGGCAATTTGCGTTACAGGTTTGGTAACAAGAGTGGAGGTGGAGGTGTTGTGTGTGGTGTTTGTCGAAAGAGTTGATGGAGTGGTGGCTGGACGAAAGAAAGCAAAACAACAATGCTGCTGCGAACACGAAAACCTTGGTTTCTCACGAGAACTCCCAAGACTGTTGCAAAAGTTACAGAAAGCACTGGAACAATACACATGGCACGAGAATGTATTTACGGTTGAATTGAAATGGATTAGAACACAAGTTTTCTCATCACAGTGCCCCTCTTCCAAGATATTCTTAAGCTCAGAGACCTCTCCTCAGGAGCTACTCGTTTTGCTCATACCATCATGTCCGAATGCACGCCATCTCTACCAGATCCATGCACTGGAGAATCGCTCTGGCCAAACTTCTTTCCACCCATACGCGCCTCCATGTTGATGCCGACCTCCAGAGTGACATATCAGCCACAACCTTACACGCGCGAAGCAACTTGATATCTCGTCAGCAAGGTACGTTGTCGAGCGACAAGCAGGTCAAACTCACGAGAAGACTCAGGGACGAGTCGAATGGTGTTTCTGCCATTCTGCGTAGGGAGACGAGTGTCTTGCTCGATGAAAGGATCGCTCAAAGGAGAGATCAAAGTCGGGAAAGGAGAGCCACGATCAGAGCGACGACGGCGGTGGACAGGCTCAGGAGGCAGGGGACGCTCAGCCAGATGGCGGCGGTACAATTCTTCTTGAGAGGGCTCTTCGTTTACAATAGAGAGTGGTGATGAGCCAATGTGATAGAGCTCAATCTCTTCGTCGTTGAGAGGCACGATGTAGGAGCTGCTGCCGCGGTAGCCCGGCTCATAACGGAGATGACCGAATGCTATCAGACGCGCACACGTTAGCCATGTAAGAGATGACAGACTTGGTGCACAGGATACATACTAATCGTGACGACAAACACGAAAGCCAACAAGAAAGCGATGAGTAGGGAGACCCAAACAGCGAAGGGTTTGCCTGAGTGTGCGCTCCAGATGGTGAGCGAGAGTAGGAGGACATTGATGAGCACTCCAAAGATGAAGCAACCGTGGCGGCACACTGGGAGACACATCTTTGCTGGAGAGGGAGAGGTTGCAAAAGATATTGATGATATGCGTGTTGCGTGGAGAGAGGTGATGTGTGTTAGGGAGAAGTTTCGTAGAGACACGTGCAATGGTAAACAAGTAGGGGTCTGCTCGGAGCTAGTCTACGGGCCGCAGCGCTTCCTTCGAGCAACCACATTTTCCGTACTTCACGTCACGCTCGAGGTCAAGCCAAGCAGTCATGCATAGAGTGTCATGGATATCAAAGTTCAATGAAAGTGCAATTCAGGTGTGCTGAGCTCCATCTGCCTCCTGATCCTCCTGAGCTGTCCTTAGCTCTACTTGCAAGTGCCTCATCCCACGGCGAAACGCTTCGATCTTTCCCAACCCCTGATGCAATGTTCAAAAGAGAGCTTGCACTTTCGACGAAGAAGAAAAGAGCAGAAAAGATGCTGTTCGTGCTAGTTGGGCGCACCTATCATGAGGGATCAGCCACTGCATGAGTATACATAGATCACTGAGGTCACTCACGGGAAACAAAGAAAAGTTGTGCGCCATAGAGAAAGGAGTGTTTCTTGAGGGCGAGATCACTTCTTGGCTGTTCACCTCTATCAGTTCAGCTCGTTCAGCGCGCAGGTGGCATAACTTACCAGACTTGTGCTGATCGTCGCAAGTAATGCTAGCAGACTCGACGATGCGGATAGTCTCACGACCAACGGCGCGCTGAGGAGCCTGTTGAGGCATACTGGCAGTGGTGCGGGCGGTGCCAGAGGGGCGGCGGATAGTAGGCAGCTCGATGGGACGAGCGTTGGGTTCGTCGCTTGAGGAGGACGAGAAGGTGTAGGCCGAAGCCGAGTCTTTCTTGCCGAAGCACATGTTGGTGTAGTTGTTATCTTCTTGTGTGTAGGTTGAAGAGGTTGCTCTGTAGAGATGAAGACCGTGCTCGCGGACGTCTGTGGTTGTATGTTGGAAAGAGAAGGAAAGAAGCGATGCTCGACTTCTCTGAATATGGATGCGAGAACAAATACTCTGGGAACCAAGATTGAACGGAATATCTCAAAGACACTGATGCTTAAATTGACTATCACTCAAGAAGACAGCAGACGAACGAATGAGCAGCGACTCCTAACTGGATGCCACAATGCATTGCCCTTACAAACTGCACCCCTTTCAATCGTCAAGGTATGCCTGTCGGAGAGTAGACCCAGAATTTTCTGTAGTATTTGTGGAGTATTTTATCAACTTTTGGAAGACAGCATCTTCACGCTTCTATCATCGTCACCGCAGAGGCAGCAAAGAGTAAATTTGATCCCATCACGATTCACTACAGGCACTCGTTCCTCCTTTCCACCATCTCGAATCCCGCACAATCATTGAGCTACAACATTACTACTTCTGATGCTAAATACTCGATGGCAGACACTGTACCTCTCCAAGGTATTCAGTACTCAACGACCTCCCTACGGCGCTATCCGATCAGAGATTTGCGTTTGTTCTAATCGGGCAACGTTGATCTTACAAAATCACCGTACGACGAAATGGAAAATCGTCGAAGCATCAAGACGGAAGATCACCGGAGACGAGCGCCGCCAAATCAACGCACTCGACACGCTGTTAAAACTGCTCTACCTGTGCATGCTTTTCATCCTTCTCTCAATAAGCTGGCTCTTAGAGTCAACTACCAAATGACTGCAGCAGAAACGAAGGCGTTGATCCCTTGATATCAAATGTCTTATGGTACTGCTGCTAGATTGACAACTCTCTTCGCAGAACTTCAACTCGTCTGTATCGATGGCGAGGAGGACGCTGGGAGAGAACATACGTTCATCATCTATGTAGTTCTTTGCTACGTAACCATCCTTCTTTACTTCGTGCAGTGAATGGTGGTCGTGTCTTTGACCACGCGGCTGCTCAACCTCCGTACTTGATTTTGTTTTCGACTTCCGCAAAGGGCTATTCTAACCGTGATGACAGCCGCGCGACCCTATAGAAGCAGTCCTCGCGTCCAAAACACTTCTCTTTCCTTCCTCATACGCGGCTTGCCGAACCAACGCCATGCTCGGCATTGACGTGCCAGTGGGAGCCATCATCCACAAAAGGGTAAGGAAAAGGGGACTCAATTGATGGACGCAATTGTCTTCGATGAGCATGGCAGCCGAAGAAGACGACGAGTGCCCGATCAAGATGGTAGGATCATTGAACCTTGCTCGTGGTCGCGGTCTGGGATCTTTGATCACTTTTTGGAACTGGCCGAATGGCACAGTGTCGCTCGTATTGCACTACCTCGAGCTGACGCGAACAATTTCTTCATTGAGTCTACTGGTCTTGTACTGGTGCTTGAAGAAGGGATGTGAGTGTGCGCTTTTTGCTTTCACTGTCTAGTCTGGTTCGGCCTCCGCGCTGCGGCTTTGTTCCCTTCTTCTTTCCCCTTTCATTCCCACGCAGCAGGGTTGATCTTGCTCCCTTTCCTGTGGTTTCACGTTGCGCTCTCATACGCTTTCTTACTGTTCTTCATATACATGCTATATAGGCTGCAGTCAAGTGGGAAAGACTGCATGCCGCCAGAGGTGCTCTGTTCAAGCGCGGCCACACTTGACAGACTTTCTCGTTTCTTTTTGGAACCAGCTGGAAGACCTCTGTCTAGCAAGTCTTTTCGCAACGTGTTGCCTGTATTGCACTACCTCAGGCTGATGCGGACACTCCATCTCTTTTTTCATCGCTCTCTGGCTCGACAGCTGGGGTTTGAAGAAGATCGTTCTGCCTCTCGTGCGCCCAGCTCAGCTTGTTGCTATCACGCATCACTTTCTACCAATCCTCACTCACCTGTACCGGCGCACCGCTCCCATAAAGCATGTCTTGATCGACCAGAGATGCCAGCCAGCAGCTCTATTGGAGCTTTTCTTTGTTCAAGACAAGTTGCGCAATTTATCATTTCTCGCACAAGCGCTCAGCAACAACTATCCAACCGATCCTCGCATCTTCATCATTTCCAGATCGACATCACTGGCCTCGAGGCCCTTCCCGCTTTTGCCGCAGTGGCTGGCGATCTCTGAAACCACCATCATTGAGCGAAAGCATCCCGCTCTGGTCCAAGGGACGAACAGCACCGCCGAGTTTTCTGCCTTCCATGACAATAATCGACTGACGGCACCACGTCTCGATACCCAACACAGAAAAACAGCCTGGGGAGTCGGAATCTCTTGGTCTCTCGAATGACACCACCTTCCATCTTGCGTTCGGACATACGTCACCTGTCTCCACTGAACAAGCTCTTGAAGCTCACGGCAAGGCCGTTCGTCCACCGCCAGATCTACGAGTCTCCGGGCTAGACATCGTGCTAATGACCTTAACAGCTCTCACCAAGCCACTTAAAGCAGAATAAGAGTCGTCTGCCCCTAACGCCGCATCCTTCTGCTCAACGATTGAGGAGCCAGCGACCGCCCCACTGGAATGCCCTCGAAACGTCACAACACAACATCTCATAGAGCGCAGGAAGAGAGAAAGGAACGGGTATTGGAAGAGAAGACAACCAGTCATTGCCTCGTCTGGAACGCAGAAGCGCGGCCACTGCTGTGGTAGAGCACATGGCTGTCGCCTGCCTTCTGCATTCAACGACAATGCTCCCGATGAAATTGGCGCCCCGTCTCATCTTCACAGTCGGTTTTCCCAAGAGAAAGTATCTGTCTACTCGAAAGCCACAGAGAGGATCCCCACCGAAGACAATCCGATCGCAATCTTGCCCGGCCACCTCGAAGTGCTCAACGATGTTCTAGATCTCGTTGAGGGTCTTTGACATCAGCCTGCGCTGGAATGATGTATACGTGTGAGCTTCCAACCTTTTCTTGAAAATTCCTAAATCTTTGATCCAGATGCCAGAAGCTTTTGTTGGACAGATGCAGCTGTTCAGAAACAAAACAAAGACCACCGACTTAGAAGCCGTTGAGTACCAGGAACCTGGACAAGTGGGTGTGGGAGAAGGCAGCTGGTCATTACAATAACAAGAAACTTTTTTGAGCCTGCCCGAAATCGAAACAAGCATCAGAATTGAAGGTGCAAGAGTCCGCTGGTCCTGTGGGCGCATGACATCCTTCGGCTCAGAGTACCTTGACGACTATATCGCTGGAAACGGAGCAGACCCTTCAAAGCACAAACTCTGGGCAGATGGTGAGTCTGAACCATGATAGAGATGCACAAGCGCCTTGTGCCAAGTCAGCACAAGTCTTGACCATTCCTGGCAGAAGCCTTGGTTCGACGTTGTTTCTCATGGACGTTTGGAGTAGATGCGATCGCGGGCAGATATGGTCACTAGCTTCTGGCAGAACGCAAGGATTGGAACACGGGGCCAGTGAGCGTGATCTTAACAGTGTACCACATTATAAATTGAGCCTTTGCTGCCAAATTCACTAATCCTCCCCAGCCGATGTTGCTGCTGCACGCGATAGTGCCTTGACTCTCAGTCCAACTAGCAAGGCTGCTAGCAATCCTAACCTTGCCTGGCTGATCAAGGCAAGCACCCACCACAAGCCATGAACCAGGTCAATGAGTAAATGGCTTTCGATAAGTGTCTCCTTACGGACAATGCCACTTTGCCAGCCCCTGACTTCCTTGCAGCAGCTCTCAGACTCAAGAGCTCTGTGTGATGTACACACCATGACAAGACCTTCTGGAGGAGGTCTGGGGATTCATCAAGCATCCATATTGTCGCCAGGGGGTGTACAGACCTTGCTTCACGATGTACGACGGTAAAAACGGAGAGACGTTGAGATGGTTGCAGGAAGACTCGACGCAGAAAATTTCGGCATACTTCAATAATCTCAAAGAAAGGAAAAGTTGCTAGTGATGAGCACAACGATAGATTGATTGTGTAGAAAGACTTCAAAGACGTATAGGTGGCAATATAGCAAGCATTACCCACCTCTGGATTGACGAGGCCAGGGACAAACCTATGGAGGACTGCACTTGATAGCGGCGTGTTTGTCCTCTGCTCTCATGCCTTGTCTTGGTCTGAAAGTCGAGCTGCTCGTTTGTCGGCTGCAGAATCGTCAAAGACCTGTGCGTGGTCCAAAGATTTCTTCCATCGCTGCTGCTGTTGAGGACTACAAACGCGACGATGCGACGGTAAGACTCAGAGCCCCGATGACTTTCCTCAAGTGGTCCAGAGCTTCGATTCGTCATTCTGCCGTATCTTTCAAGGAACTGTGTGGTGGAAGAGCGCATCATGGGACTCTCATGGACAAGTTTCGTCACTGTAACCATCACCCTGGCATGAATTTCCGACTCGATGTTGGAAAGACATGAGCTCCTCATTGACCCAATCTGAGTAGGAATGAGATCCCTAAGACCATCGATCAATGTGTCAAGTGGCAGAAAATTGTTCTCGGCAAGCATGGCTGTGGTGTTCGTAAACCTCAACTTCATCTTCGAATAACCAAGGAGCACAGTTGTCAGAATGTTCAGAACCCGATGCATAGAAACTTTAAAGTCCAGGAAGTCGATGATGACACACTCTGATCCAATCGCTGTGGTTTCAGGTCGACGCCTTCTCTCGTGCTGCTTGGGGATGTTCATCCACGTTTTTGTTGCTCGTCCAGAGACGCTTACACCAGATCTCAACGGAAAGGAGCTGCGGTGCATCGTGAACGGCAAAGCTCTCAGATCATCACCGTAAAACTATGCATGCCATCTCGCAAAAACATCGCAAATGATCATCGACTCGTGACGAGTTACCAGAGTCGTCCAGACGTGCAGACAACATTCGCGCGATCGCTTCCGAGCGTCAAGCTTCACCGAAGCCTCAAATTCTGCGCCCACACGTCCGCAAAATGTGCAAAAGTTTGCAACGCCTCGGTCTCGACCATCACACTTTCTAGACATGCAAAAGAATTGCCAGGTCAGCAAAAGCAATGATTCCGCCCGGGTTCGAACCGGGGACCGCCTGTGTGTTAGACAGAAGTGATAACCAACTACACCACAGAACCAACTTGATGAAGAAGTGGTTGAAAATACAATGTAGATAGCTTTCCATACGTTGCCTGTAGTGCTTAATGGCGGTGTGTCCTCGGTCCAACGAGTTTCTGCTTCGATCGTGCTTGATTAAGCTCTACTAAGCAGACTTGACCGGGAACGTCTGAAGATTAGACAAAGAGTACACCGTACAAGTCCGAAGTCGAGAGTGGAAAACGGCAGCGGCAGACAAAGTCAAAGCACTTTGTTTGTGACCAAGCAAGAAGCACAAAGCATCGTGGGCGATCAAGGCAGTTCGAGGAGGTGGCCAAAAGTCGAGGCTGAGCCGAGACTGTTTGAAGCTTTGCTTGCGACCACAGCTCCCTTCCTCCCCTTCCATGTTCTTTCATCGAGGAGGATACGAACAGGACACGAACGACATGCTGTTTTTGGAGCCCCGGATAGTCAGGCTCTGTGTTCAGAACGATCAGGCAGAACAATGACGAGTTGCCGCCAGAAGCTTGAGCATTGAGAGCGATCGTGGATTGTGCGACACTTTAGTGTAAAGGCAATCTCTGGCAATCTGCAGAGATATCGTTTTGCTAGTGACCGACAGACATGAGTTTAGCAAAACTCGGTGTGGAGTGGAGAAACGCCATTATGGTGATATTGAGAACAAACGGCTCAATTTCAAAATGTCGATATCTGCGATCTTCGGTATAGCTAGCTATGTATTGAACGAAAAGTATATGTAGAAGGAGTGTATTGAATAGGTTAGGCTCCAAGGTTTGAAGCGGCCGAGGGCCGAATCTTGGTACATCCGAAAGAGAGATAAGCTCGGAGCTACCTAGCTTCATACTTTCAGGACCAGATTGCTAAAACTATGCGTTCAGCATGACACTATTGCTTTCGCAGGAGAGCACGTCGAGATGGCTATAAGCAGATCACATACAGGGGAAAGGAGGAAGGGCGCATTCAGTTCGTGGGTGATACAGATAATTAATGTTTCGCTTCAAGTGGAGTACCTGGATGTCACCGTTCAAATGCCTCGGCAATCGCACAATGCGGCTCTAATATGGGCTCCTCTGACTTCCGGCATCTCTTTCTAGCATCGGTGGGCGCCGCAATCAATTGGCGTAATCTTTGCGATAACGGTCGACGAGCTTCTGCGTATTATAGGCCAGCATTACTCGGATCTACACGGGATTGAATACATTCAAACAGATTGTTGAGGATGGTAAATGCTGCAGGTCTCTGGTTGCATCGACCAGAGTTGCCGTACTGCAACAGATATGTCGTGTAAGAGACCTCGGCGACCTGGATCATCGCGTTGCTATGATCATAACTTCTGTTCACAATCGGAAAGCCGCATTCCTTATCGGATACACGCACTATTTCCAATAACTTCGATTGAATATGTAACTCTTGCTGGACTGTCATTGGACTTTGTTCTAACAGAGTCTTGCAGAGCGATCGTCATCCGATGCCAGAGCGGGCAAGTCACGCAGAGTGCCAAGTCAGGGGGTCCCCGGGGCGGTCATGGATATGGGAACAAATGAAAGATTGATTCAAATGAAGGGAGAGGTTTGACCTCGCAAGTAAGTACTACCAAGTTGACACGATCCTCCGGACCAACTTCAGCTTTCTTCCACTAGACAAGCCAGATCCTTGAGTTCTAGCACGATGAAAATCAACGTTCCTGTTGAAATATCTGTTTGAAGAAGCATCAAATCGGAGGCTTGCATGCGGCTAGAGGATCTCGGGGGCATCCTAGCTGCAAGTCGCCGGCGCAATGAGACCACTCAAGTCCGTGACATTCGTGCCGAGACCTGGTCCACTGACTGTGAAGTTAGATGAAGCTGGAAGGCCGTTGTTACCGTAGACAGCCCGGATTGGGTAGTAGAAACCCGCAGTCAAGGTCATGTTCTGGCAGACAGATAAGAACAAAGTCGGGTTGTCGAACCAATAATCCTGGAATGCCGTAGCGTTGGTAGGTGTAGCTGCGTTAGCAGAGTCTCCGCATGGGAATGCGTTGTCAGATCCGATGTAGAAGGCTTGCCGATTGTCCGCATAATTCATACAGAATTGATAGCTGCCAGACACCTGTGGCGCAAAATAGCCAGTCCAAACGATTGTGAAGTTGTTAGGATTGAAGTCAAACCCTGCGTATGTACCCACAGCGTCAGGGTAGTAATAGATGATGCCACCCGAACCATCGTCAAGCATTTCAACGTCACTGTTGTCGCCTACAAGCGATGGAATGCTCATGTTCGTGGTCGTGCCGACGTTGAGAGGAGTAAGGTTTTCAGTAAGATAGTAATCAGGCGCAGGACCTTCATCACCAGTTTTACTTCCATAAGCTCCAGCCACGAGCAATGTGTTGTTGATTTCTTGAACGGTCAACGCTCCCAATCCGCAACTGCTGGACAGCCTGCACGCGCCGCTCGGGACAGGTATCGGGGTGGAAGATGGCGGCACCAATTCAGTGACGGGAGTCGAGCAGGTCGCACATGTAGGTGTACCAGTAATGTAAGTGGACGATGTCACGTTAGATCGAGAGCTCTTTGGAAACTTTCTGTCTTGTTTGATGTAGCTGCGGAACATGGGGTAGTGCAGTCAGATTTTGAAGGTCGGTCTGGGATCGTTCGGCGCGTCGAGTAGGTCTTTTGGCTACGGAGCGCCGGTAGTGGCAAGGACAGCGTGTCTTGCAATGGGTTCTTACCTCTCTCTCATTGCAGGGTGTATCTGTCGAGCCTTCTTCTCCGTCCATCTGCAGCTTGTATCACTTTCCATGCTCTTTCTTCATCATGGTTCTCTCCTTAGGTAGATATTGTCTGGTTGAAAGGTCTAGGATGCGCCGGGATCTCGATGCGGGGATTCGCGGTAGGCATGGCGAATGCCTATGTGGATCTTCCTCTTTTCGACTGCAAGATATACCTGTCTCGCTTTTCTCCTCTTTTCATCTACATTTTGTGTGTATCTCCTCGCGCTTTCTGGTCCCCTCTGATCTCTTGGAGATGAATTGAGGCGCGTTCCTGATCAAGAGACCGTGACTCTTCACCACCATCGACTGAGGCCATCTATCTGAAGAAGCATACGAGTAAGTCTCCGATTCTGAATAGCCAACAAAGTAGGATCGGAGAGTCTTGTTCAGGGACAAAAGGAGATATATGCGAGAGAGGAAGACAAGAAACAATTGATTTCGGTAAAGACTGTTGTATGTATGTCTACTTGTCCTTGTCCAGGTGCCCGATTGCAATCCCAAGATCTGCCAAACTTCTCCGCTGTTGTTGCCCATCACTGCGTCTTACTGCTCACGTCTTTCTGGTCTGGCTACAAATGTTTCCAGCAGCCAAAGCCAACCTCTGTCAGCAATGCCAGACGTACCGACAGGTTCCTGCTCGTCAACGAATGTCAAGCTCAAAGCCTTGTCCGCAGACGGACTCACGGGCTCAAAGCGCTTGAAGTGACCAGATCGCTGCATACCAAGCCTAACCCAGAGTTTGATTACCTTGCGCAAGAGTTCCACTTCGTGAAGCATGCGATTAAGGCTGCGCGGGTCACCATGCATATGGCTCACCACGGTAGATGCAGAGATGTTTCTGATGATGGACCTGGGATTGAGGTATTTCATGACCTCGGCGCGGAGGGATCGACAAGTTCCGAGAAGAGCGAGATCATACTGGTGTTGAGATTGGTCGATTGTATAGATGCGTATGAAGGTCTTCTTGTTGACAGGGCCGATCACGATAGCATCGTCGTCAAAGACATGTTTGTAGATCATCACCCGAATCTCGAGAGGAAGCAAAAGGAGAGGAAACTGAGTTTGCGCAACGCCCTTCTGAGATGACTCAATGATTGCCGGGGCTGTTAGAAAGCTTAGTGGGCTTGAATGATCAGTCCAGTCAAATTGACATACCAGTAGTAGGGGGGTCGGTGCCGGACAGAGCAGCGTTCGTCATGGATGCCTGGATTGGATCTATCGACGGAGTCAGCAAGCTTGTGGAGCAGACGCGCACGTAAGGTGAACTCACCCGGTTTTTGAGTGCTTGAAGCGGTCAAAGAGTCGGTTGACATGGCTTGCTCGACGAGAGGCTGAGTGGCGGTGTTAGTCGGTTGTATGTGAGATGTTCTCAGGGGTTTTGGTGTTTACCTTGCTGCTTCTTCTCTCTGTAGCGCGTGACTGTTTGCATTTCTTTGTAGCTTTTTTCTTGCGGGGGGCCATCTTGTTCAGCGAAGTACACTGCACCAGCTCAACCGCCAGAGAGAGGTTCTGATGGTTGTTGCGTGGGGTGTCAGGTGCTGAGAAAAGACAAAGAGATGTGGTTCGCTTGACGCGGACGGTCTTAGACAACGCCAAGCCTGAACATTGACCAAACGACCAGACAAGCCAACATGTGTCAGCATGAGATGATAATGGGCCAATTCCAGAGACCCAGCTTTTCTGCTCTGGATGTCAGTAGCAACAAGATTACTGGGTGCTGTGCTATAAGGCCAGTTCATTACCGTAGAGTGCACTTGAGATTTTGGCTCAAATTTGATGAAAAGACCTTCTTGACAGATTGACCCTTCGTAACGAGCAGTATCACGCCGCTTTTGTCTGAGTATTATGTTTCATAGTCACTTTTGATCGAAATCCCTTGCCAGCTAGAATTTTGTATTCCCTTCGAGAGGGTCCCATCTCATTTTACCAATCATGCTCAAAGTGGTCTATCAAAACGCAGTATACTATGGGTTGCTGATGATTTCCATTGAGGGTATCTATCTCAGAGTCTTCTCTGGCAGTTTACGAATTTGTAATCCATTCGTGTATTTTGATAGCTTGTCAAGTTTGAATTGGCGTCCATGGAGATAACATATAATTGAATAAACGAGGTCAGAACTCATGGAGCTGAGTGGTATTCCAGCTTTGGGTACTACCATATCATCCTTGACCTTCCTCAACGAACAATTCTTCCCATTCGAATCCAATCTACAGCTCATAGAAGGGCTCCCAGCGTTGAGTATGCTCGTTGAACACATAGTCATCAGGAACCTGTGTTGGCGTCTCATTGATGATGGGTCCCGAGAATCTTGCAGCAGTGTACCAGATACGACTGCCGTCAGACATGATACCACGCAGCCAGCCAGGAGGCAGAACACGCTCGTCGGTGCTTGAGACGGAGCTGTAGGATACGTAGCTGTAGGGGCTAAGGGAACCAACGTCATCTTCGACGGCCGAGTGGTTCTCGTGTTCGTGCTCGTCTTCCTGTTCTGCGATCCTGAGGCAAAATGATTAGCAACAGGCATATAGGCACGGGGTAACTGGACTTACGTGTTGACATGCGCGTTCGCCTCGCTGATGGAGCGCTCAGCGCCTGCTTGATCCCTGAGCTCGGGCTCGTTCTCGACGCTACAGTATCAATGTCAGTACCTTGGGCATCTGCAAGAGTGTGAGAATCTACTTCTCTTCTCCAGATCTGGATCTCATGATAATGCCATCAGGGTTGGTACGAATAGCGCCTTTGATAGCGGTGCCCTTGAAGTTGATGCGCTCCTCCTCCAGCTGGTTCGCGAGCTCCGGGTTATCCCTGTTGCGAGGGTTTTCAGGGTCGTCGATGCCCCATCTGACGACAGCCATGATGGCGACTAATTGTGTGTCGATCGAGTTGTGGAGGCGCAAGGATGTTGATGACAGGGCACGGGGGGTGTGGTTCGGTCGCGCGTAGAGAAGGGCTTGAGAGAATGACAATACTTTCACACTGGACATCGTCCGGACGACGAAAGATTCACCCCAAACTTGCTTTCTACCATCAACTATAGCAATTGGGGTTTACTTGGTTATGCGCAGGATGCCATGAGCATTTGGGTAAAGTGTATCTGGAGATGGAGTGGGAAAGAGGGGTAAACCATGAGATCCAGGTTTCTGAACTTCAATTTTACTGTCCCGATGGAACGGCATTACCCTCTCTTACTTGGAAAACACCAAAGTGACCCGAACTGACATGCGACTTTTCCCTTGGTGTATGCCCATCTTGCTACAGTCTTTGACTGCCTTCCCATCTTGCATGTACTAAGCTTCTGCTCGCCCTATTCACTACCTGCTTGATACCATTCCATCCCCGTCCGACCGTATGCAAGGACCTTTCAAGCCGATGCAACCTTCGATCAGAGAGCTGACCATGTCGTGCTCCCGAGAAGCCAATGAAAATGGCTCCAGCTCACTCGTATCTTCCATTGTCCCCACGGCGAGCCAGCGCCTGAGGGCAAGTGCGGTGATGTTTGGATCTGGTAGAAGCAGTGTTGAACTTTTCACCGCAGCCGCCCTGGCACTCGAGCATTCCTTCAACTCCAGCGTGCTTCTGAACGTGGATGCGCATGTAGAAATTATCACGCTGCGGCTTGGCAGTGCATCCATTCCATTCGCAAACGATGTCCTTCTGACCAGGGCCGAAGTGGTCAGTCAGATGTTCCTAGATCGGCTGGGTCAGTACAGATAGTAAAAGGAGGGTCTGTCACGCGCAACACTTACGAAGAGATCCTTGTTGGCATCTTCGCCGCTGAAGGTGCTGTTGCAGTTTGTCCATTGGCACTGGACAGAGTTCTGACTGGTGGGAGCTTGGGCGGTGGAAGCTCGGGCGGTGGGAGCGTCTATGCCAGCTTTGTGCTCGACGAGCAAGCGATCAGACGCCTCAATGAAGACTCTCAAGCTCGAAAACAGTATTCGAGTCAACGAAACACAAATTACGATATGAAGTAGACAAGTACTTGACAAAGAGAAGAACCGAGTGCAATTCATTTTGATCATGTCTCGTGCTTGCTCTCCTCGACCTCATATCAGGAACAGCTGCGTTTTGAACCAGAATAGACTGGATACAGAAAGACTGAAACGGTATGCGGATGTGAAAAGAAAGCGTGCCCTCCACAAATTTCAATGCCAACCAACAAGATGCGAACCAAGATTCAGACTGTGGAAGTACCGTGACTACTCTATGCAGAGGTAGAAGAGCTGCAAGGGTGATAGATTTGACCGCGAAGAAGCATCAGCTCACCAGTCAAGCCTTCAGGAGCGATCAAATCCCAGTAAGCATGGCCATCACCGTTGGAGCTGAGGCTATACGGGAAGTCAGCATGATCAACTGACGCGTGACATGTAGACTTACACATAGCGTTTAGCAGTGTGTTCAAGGACTCTCTGGAAGCCCCACACACCCCAGATATTGAGAGTAACTTCAGCCAACTCCTCGTCAATCTCATCGTTATCGAAGGTCTTGACACCGCGCAGGGCAGGCTTGAGAACAAGGTTGAGCTCGCGAACATCCATTTTGGCAGAGAGCTTGGTGTACTGGTGCTCGTCGTTGTCCTCGGAGGTGATGTCGTAGCCCCTGGTCGTGATGATGTAGACCATGAGTTTCATCAGATGGTCACGCAGCTCCTGGTGGATGGATGGAAGGTACTCGCACTTCTTGAACGAGATGGTAGCCGCGAGTCTGGCGTTCTCGTAACCGGTGAACTTGTGTTCAGCGAGGACATCGCGCAGGCGTCTGTTCCACGAGTAGGTGGTCGTGAGGAGAGTACAACCTGCAATGTAGTTGTCAGTGACCTGAGTTCGCGATCTTGGTCAACATGGTGCGAACCTTCGGCGAGATAGGAGAGGGTAGGGCACTCGTTGTAGGGGCGAGAAGCGCGTTCATATAGGTACGCGTAAGCATCCATGTTGCAGCACTTGTGATAATATCAATCGCGAGTATTGAATGATCAGTTGAAAGTCGTGGAAGAGAAGTGGTGCGGTGCAGATGTGATTGTTGACATATGTTAGCCAGTGCCAAGCCCTACGATTTGCTCACCACCAGACACCTTCCCAACCTTTCGAAGTACACAATGTCTCAGAGGATTTGGAAGGGAGTTTCAATGAGTCAATGTTCCTGTGTCCCTACTGCTATCATGATTTCGTGATGCTCGTTGCCATATACTCCTTCTCGTTGGGATCATCGCCATGTTCCCCTTGCCCGACCCATGCTCGCCGTTAGTTCGAAGCAATGTTTGATCCATCTGCCGCTGCGATTAGCTCAGGGAGATAACAACGACAGATCAGTGCATACTTTTCAAGACCCTCTAGCGGGCTCCTCACCACCGATTCCCAGTCTGCGCATCTTGTTTAGATGTCTGCCATGAGTAACATGCCGCTTGGCCATCTCCATATTGGAGCAGCGCACATTGCAGACAATGCACTTTGTAGTGTCAACACCCACATGAACAGGCCAATGAGCCCACAACTCCCTTCTATCCTTGCAGATGTGACCGCAAAGACGACAACTGATGGTATAGCCATCTTCGTCAGGGGTAGAGCCGTAAAGGCGGTAGGTCATGACGAGATGCTCGAAGACTGCTTCTTCTTGCTTGATCTCTTGTTCCTCGGTCTTGATTTCTTGCTTGATATCGCGCTCTTCGGTCTTGATCTGGTGCTCTTCATGGTCTTCGGTGCCAGGCTCGCGCTTGATGGGCACGTCGGTGGTTTCAGCTTTCACCTCTTGCTTGACGTGCTCAGGGAGCAGAAAACCTGGTGGCATCTCTGGGTAGGCGAGCAGATACTCGAGCGACTGTCTGTCAATTTCATTGGACATGCTGTTAGTGGGAAGGAGTGTAAGTTCAGGTCTGTAGCAATGCGCAAATAGGGCGGAAAGCAATTTGCATCGCTCCCAAGAGACTTACATTGTGGGTTGAACAGGTTGTTGTAGAGCAAAAAGGATTATGCGCAAAGAACTGATGTTCTGATGTTCGCGAGCGTTTGCAGGAGACTGATGAGCTGGTCACCAAAGTGATGAAAGCTAGCGTCTGCACATTCCAGTCAGCTTTGCGCCCACCAGTTCTCGACGGAATCAAAAATTCAACAATACTGCTAGCAGATTGTGCGAGAAATTAAGTACGAAAGTCGTTATGGTTATTCATCAAATGGGCAATACTCCAGAGGAGAGACTATAAGGGTGATGCCCTTGAGAGTATCCCCTGTCACGTGCGTTAGTCCGCTCAGATCTCAGATCCTAACGATTGACCGTCAAGGCACTATCCAGATGCAAATAAATCTGTATACATATGCAAAATTTAAGAGAAAAATTCTCACCGGAAGCCTTTCTGTGGAAGATATAGTGTATGAAACAGATTGTTGCATTCTGACAGCATAAGACAACCTGAGCACCGCACGGGGAGATATAATAGAAAGTCCCTATGACTTGGACACCTGATCGTGGCTACATCGCTCTTGGATGCCATTTCCATAGTCATTCTACCTCATCAAATTGCAGAAAGATTACATAGAATCACGTAGGCACCAGAGCAAAAGACACAAAATAGTCTTGAACAGAACATGCATTACATTAGCTAGGCAACGAGACAATATGATGAACTATACTCCAAACGCCATGAGGACCAAACACACGTGTGAAAACATTAGGAGTCAAACTCATCCCAAGCCGGTTCCATAGGCTCACCATCATCAGGAAAAGCATCTTCAGGAAGGTAGAACTCAGGAGCGGGCAAGAAGTCAGAGTGGTCATCAGCGAGATCATCCAAACCAGTCACAGCACCACGTCTTCTTCTGATAGGAGTAACCTCATCACCAGCAGGTCTCGGAGGAGACAACTCACCAGCAATACGTCTCAAATGAACAAACAAGTCAGTCAATCTTCTGTGCCAGATGAATGCACCTTCAAAAGGACTCAACTGGTTGATTATACCATCGACGATGATGGCAATGTCCATCTGCGCTTGATCAGACCAAGCAGTGTTGTTGGCGATTTCGAACTCGGCGCATTGGATGTTGGCGATGTAGGTGTTTGCGAGAACGATCATACCTGCCATGTAACCTTCACACCACTCAATGACGACACGGAGGCGAGCATCAAGAGGTGCAACAGTGGCGTTGAGTGACTGGATGGTCGGAACAAGATCCTCCATCATGCGGACTATATCATCACGGTGCTGAGTAGCCAAAACCAGAGCTTCAGAAGGAATGTCAGTGTTGACAGCGGTAGCGGTCCAGCCAGCCGGCAAAGAGCGCTCAGTTGTTGGTGTCTGGACTGGAACAGTATAGGAAGGGGAACCAAGAGCGTCGTCAACAGCCTCGCTAGGAGCAATACCCAAGCGAACCTCGCGGCAGAGCTGGTCAAGCGAGACACAAGTAGGATGATCCCTAGTAACATTAACGACAGTCTGGAAAGTCATGTTGCAATCTTCCCTGGTCAAGCCGAAGGGACAGCCAAGCACCCAGATGTCAGGTACACCAACGGCACCACAAAAGAGGCAGTTCGGGATTTGTACCTCCATGAAACACATCTCCCCTAGAGTATGCAGGTGTAGTAAAGTTCTGTGGATGAGTATAAAGGTTACAGATCAGGAACAACTCTCCCAATCTCACGAATCAGCGGTTATATATGGTGATAGACGGCAGCGAAGCTTCATGAGCATACAATGCAATGCTCAAATCAACAAAGGAAGAAGAACAATCATCAAAGAATCTGAGCAGCTCATGAAAGAAACAATAAGAAGAGACAAAGATGCATATCTCGAAGCTCTCAGTGGACAAAAAACAAAGGAACAAAGCCTTTGGAATCTTCATGGAATACTCTACACAGCGTTCCCTGAGCGGAGATTGGCAGAGCACTTCTTGCGGCGAAGCTTGTGCTCGGTTGACTTGCCCGAAGCCGCAGAAGGCTCGATCTTGTAAGCTGAATGTGTCAGTAAGAGGCATCAAACCAGGTCGGTCAGGACGGGCTCACGAAGTTGCTCGACCATACAGGCTACGACGATAGCCAGGGGGAGGATTGCGCCGCCAGTCTTCTCATGCTTGTAGCTGTTCAGAGCTTCAGTGACAGTGATGATGCTATAGAGATCATCAGATTCAAGTCTTTTACAGCAGAGCTCGGGCACTGGTACCGAAGCTTGACAGGCAATGGAGCTCCTGAAAGCTCATCTTCTTTCCTGTCGAGGAGAACAGGAGGGAGAGAGAGTTGTGCCCTACCACGACTGTCAGCATAGCTTTGGCCAGAATGAGGCTGTCATCATACCTCATCGCATCAGCGACCCTGCAGTTGCGTTCATAAGCAGAGCCCTCATGGGTGACCAGAAGTCCTCAGATGGGATGCTCGCGCAGCGGGATTGGCAAAGCGCCAGGCGCAATGCGGTCGCGAGTTGCCAACACGCTCCATGAGCGGTTGCAGAGCTCGATGGGCGAGGAAGAAGAAAGCGTGGTCATGATGATGATGACAGTGGTGGTTGTCCTGATGGCTTGCAGGGGGAAGGTTGAGCTTTCGCTATAACGTACACTTGCATATGCTTCGTGGGTCAGCTAATGAGGCATGTGCTTTTTGGAGCTTTCCAGTCACACCCGAATTTTATTCTTTTGTAGAGACATTGCAAATAGAGCAGCCTTTTTGAGACTGAGCGATGGTGGTACAGTATTTTGTTTGTGCGTTTTCGTTATCTTGAGTTCCTAGTACACATTCCCTTTCTGCTCCCATCCTTCACGTGTACTGAGTTCTGCGCTGATACTCGTGAATCCCCTCATCTTCTGCCTTTTCCAGTCTGGGCCCTCTTCTATCAGCGGCCGTCAATTCATTGGCTAGCTCTGCCATTTCTCCCATGATCCGTCTCCCCAACTCCCGATCCATAATCTCATAGTCTTCATGCCATTGACCAACCCTGGAATGACTGAAGTCTTCAGAACAAAGCGCGCAGACGTCTGGAAAATTCGCGAATCACAAAACCCTTCTCCTTCACTTGGACAGCCTCGCCATCCTCCTTTGCGAGCTGATCTCGGCTTTCACATTCTTGTCTTAGATCATCGTGCTTGCTCTGCCTCTTGAGCTTTTGTTTGGGGCGGTACCAGGCATAGAACAGCCCCTGGTTGCGAGGAAGCGAAGATGGATAGATCGGCTCGTCGTTGCTGTCCCAGACTGTGTTAATAGGTGATAGACAATCAGTCTGCTCCAGAGGGCAAAGCTGAGCAAGTGAAATGCCTGAGTGACGAGCTGGCTTGCGAGACGGGTGCTCGACGAGAGCAAGGGGTGATCGAGGTCTCTTGTACTCGGCAGCGACCCGACGGTGTGAGAAACGGGGCAGAGTAGAGCTTTCGCCACGATGACCGTTCGGCATGGTGTTTGAAGGCATGGGAGAGATGAAACGAGCAGGACGATCAGAAGGACCTCTGGCAGGAGGTGATAGCTTGATGCTGCTGACTCTTGATGGTTTGTTGGCGGAAGAATTATCGTCGAGAAAGGTGGTTTGGAGAACGCAAAGACCATGGCAGCCGCCCTCAAGGATTGCTTGCTTGTCCTCATAGCTCAGGAACTTCTCTTCAAATGCGCTGAGCACGCCAATGGAACATTCGTGCTGCTTAGCACATCGATCAGGTCCGATAGCCTGAGCTGAAGCGTCTGCTGGTCGAGGGACAAGGGGGTCGGCGTCATTACAACCAGTAGAGCGGGTGTTGGGACCAGCAGGCATGGGTTCGTTGACATACCCCCTGTGGAGGTCTGCAGCAGTCTGGCTCTGATGGTGAGATGCACGGCTGTTCGACTGAACATAACTCTTTCGGTGACTGAGAGGCCAAGCGAGACGCTCAACAACGGCTTCGCTGTCGCTGACCCTATCCGCTTGCGAAGGGCGAGCAGGTGTGTCGACGTGATCAGAGCCATGGGTCATAAAGATGTTGCCGGCAGATGTGTGACGAAAAGAGGAGTTTCGGGTCGTAGTCGAAAGGTCGAGGGAGCTGACTTGGTAAGAGAGCGCAGAGCCGGTGCGAGATCCAGATGCTTGAGAAGCCCATGAGTGTGGCTTTTTTCCAGCAGAAGTCGAGGTCTCATCACCAGACACAGCGGTGTTAGAGACGTTGCGCACATGCGAAGCGTTAGATTGCTTGAATGATCGAACAGGCGAGACATAGTTGATGGAAGAACCACACCTTGAGCTACCAGCTTCGGCGAGAAGAGAGATGTTCTCAAGACAAGAGCTGGCAGTCTCGTAGTCGAAATCACCAGTTCCCATGGTGGCCCGGTCTGACAGGGAAGACAGGCTGGCTCTGGCCTCCTTGCGAGAAAAGCTATCATGAATGTCTTGGAGAGTGGGCATGAAAGCCACCTTCTTGGTTGTCTTGTTTAACAAACGACTGTTGTTCTTGACGAGTGCTGCTGCGAGATGTTAGCTATGCTGTGCAGATTGACCAAGCCAGTAAGACGCGTACGCTTAGAAGGTAGCTGATGCTTTCCTTCGCCATTGGAAAGAGTTCGATCGTGGCTGTTCATGGTGAGAGCCATCGACCAAGGCGCAAATCCGCCCAAACACATGTTTGTAGGTGTGCTTGGGTGCTTTGGTCGAGCGACACGTGAGAAGCGCAGAATAACTTGCAATGACGATAGCAAATCAGTCATCAATGGCGAGTTTCTCTGGAGTCGCGTTACTTGGTTATGATCGTCGGTTGGCGCGTTTAGAGTGTAGGTGTATGTGTGAGAACAGAACAGAGGTGAACATTTTGGCTGACCTCCGGGGCTTGGCGTTACCGTGTCCAGCATGTTTTCCGACCGCATATCACCACCATTGTCACCAGACACGACATATTAAGAGGTAACTTCCATATCATGCAATAGCCATTCTGTTGCAAGTAATCATCGTTGCCATGGCGCTTGCCTTCTGAACAAGCACGATCTCAGCTGGCAAGGCTTTCAATACAAGGCTTATAGAAATGTAAAACATGATCGCAGTATCAACCTCAGCCAAAGAGACATATCAAGACCCACATGGCATTCGTGCTCTCTTTGGACACGCTCATGATCACAAGAAGATCATGCATTGTGAAGGATCAGGTTCAATAGGCACAGAAAGAAGAGAAAGATGAATATTGGTACACTATAATACAAGACAGGGCATCAAGAAGGGGTTGTCTAACGGCGAGGACGAGTACCACCAACAATTCTCTCCAAAGCCTCATTGATGATGGCTTTCTGCCATTCAGGCAGATCTTCCACATCAGCAGCTTGAACAAGAAGCTGCGTACTCTGCTGAGTAGCCTCTTCCTCCCTAGCCCTCTGCTCCTTACGAGCAACAGTTGCTACCAAGGCTGCAGCAACGGCGCCACCAGCAACCAAAGGCAGGCCAACGTTGATGGCGGCGTTGGGAGGTGCTCTTTGGCGCCAACCACGACACAGCTGACAGTCGCAGTGCACCAGGTCTTCCTTCAGCAGGGAGGTGAGGTGCTCACCCCAGCGGGACCAGGCCTTAAAGTAGCCACCACTGGGATGGCCGTAGATCCTCGTCTCTCTGCGTCCATCGTAGAGACGATGCTCAGCCTGGTAGCCGAGAGGGAGCCCACGGGTCTTGAAAGGGATGCCTCCTATATCAGTTGTTAGTCGTAAATCTCATACGCGTAGACTGGTCAACGACATACCGAAGAGGGCTTGAAGATCAGCCTGGCGACTGATGGCGGCGCGGAAGTCTTCAGCGACGGTGTCAGGGTCGACGACCGCGAAATCAGGGTCGTTGTGGTGGCAGAATGCATCGACGCCATCCGAAGGCAGCAGATCCAGGTCGATGGTCTGGATGGCAGGAGCGGCGGGGGCGGGAAGACGAAGGGCGCCAACATTGGGGTGGTAGGAGGCCATTGTTGGCGAGGGAGAGAGGTTGTTGATGAGAAGGAGGGGGAGGTACTGTCGTCTGTCTGCGCGAGAGGTGGTGGGGTGGACGAAAACAAGCACGATTTGTTGTGGTGACGCGAGAAGCTGCTTTGGGTGGTGTTTCTGGAAGTGACTATGGTTTGTCAAATAACCAAACTCGAACCCTTCAATGGACACAACTAGAACCAACAAAGTTGTCTGCATTTTCATAGCTATACCACATAGGTGATTTCAGATTGAGAGAATGAACATCTCCTTGATACTCGAGAGTTTGCATGTTTCTGGGGACACAACTAGATACAAGAATCTTTCTTGCATTTTGATAGCTATATCAGCAATGTGATGATGACTTGGGAATACCTAAGTATGTCTTTTTCATGTATCATGCACTTCTCCTCTGCGTAATTGCCCATTCTTCTAGTCTTGGTAATCTCAATGCTCTCAGTCCATATCTAGGCACCTGATGCATCCAAGTCTCTTTGGTACTCATATTGTGAATATACTTCTGAGGTACAGGATAAAACACCTGAGCAGTATTGAAAGCCTCATCCTTGTCGGCTGTCGTAGTTTTCTCTACATCTGCTCTATCTCTCCAAAGATCCCATTGCTTGGAGAACCAGAAACCAAATGGTATAGAACAACCCTGTTCAAGCTCTTCAGTTCTCGAATCACTGTATCTGAGCACTGCAGAAGGATCGCCCCCAAGCAGGTGAACAATCAGAGCGTGACCAAGCTCGTTACTTCTGTTTCCTTGGATCCATGGTTCAACAGGAGAACCGTCATCTCGATCTGGAAGGTAGGCTCCATTGAAGGCGTGGCAAAACTCGTGCACGATTGTGTCAGCCAACTGGAAAGTCGTACGCTCATAAGCGGATACAGTATCGATCTGCTTTGGTCGGCGGGTTTGAGGGACGTGAGCGTTGTCTAGATAGGCTTCGAGTGCCTCTTTGTGATTGTTGGTCTCGTTCGAGAAGTCATCGTCGTGACTTCGCAGTATGTCTAGGAAGGTCCGACAGATGTAGATTGTGGACTGATAACAATACCTACATACTGTCAGCGCCCATTAAGGTGTCATTGATGGCCATACTTACTCGTTCGATGCCTCAAGTCTGTTGCCGTGTTTGTCGTCCCGCCAATCAGTTAACGCCATAGCATTGATTTTCACCATCTCGGGCAGAGGCGCAAACTTCCATTCCAACCAATCTCGCATGGCAAGTATCTTTCGGTAGACTTCCGTTTCCTGTGCGTTACTCAAGACCGCAGGCACAGTCGCAACTCTACACTTTCCATGTACTTCATCTTCGAACTCAGTCATCGATTTCAAATCCGAAATGGCGTAAAAGAACGCCAACGTGCCTGGGTCATCCAGCAATGCACTTGCCAGAAGTAAAGCCGGCTCCAGCAGCTGATATTCCTCCTCATCGATACCACACCACATATCCCGTCGAAACACAGGATGAATACGTTTATCGTCATCTGCACCTGGGTTCCTCACTCTCGCCATTCTTCCAATAGGTTCTGCATAGTCATCCCCATCAGCAGGATAATAGTTGAGAAAACCAGCTTTCTCCAGTACAGGAAAACCCCATTTGGCGATTATACCATGCCAATCCGCGTCGTCTGTTGGAGGACCAAGGTTGTATTGAGGAGGCCAGTAGAACATGTTGTTCCACTCGGGTACTTCGTAGCCGTCGAATGCATCGATGTCGAGTTGGCGGACTTCGAAGCCTATGCCGTTGGGGTCTCTGCGTGCGGTGTAGCGCCAGGAGTGCTGGTGCCAGTCTGTTGCATGCGATTGTCCGTTGATGATGGTGAAATGAGGTAGTCGTGGAGGATCAATGGCGGTGTAGGTGCGTAGGATATCGGACGGAGGAGTAGTGACGCTGATGATGCTTGAGTTGTCAGAATTGTCGCCAGCGTCGGGCATTTCTGCATCCTCAGGGCCGTTCATTCTGCACTTTCTGAGCTCTTTTCAGTCTCTTTCAGTTTGTCAGCTGGTATCTCTGCAAAGTTGCGTGGGTGTCGGACACAGCCAACTCTGTTGGTCTCTTACGAACAAAGCCTCCCGAATCCGGACGTCGAGCAAAGACTGTTACATCGAAAATAGCTGAGCTTTTCTTTGTTAACATTTGTTCGAGATACTTTTTGAAGACTCAATTACGTACTTGTTGCAGGCTTGTTGATGATCTATCACGATACAGAAACTTGTTGGATAAGGAGATGTGTCCACAGGAAGCCAATAAGAGTGTCATTGTCAGTGGACAGAACCTAATCTATAAATACACTTTGCATTTTGATGCAGTAAAAAAACAGCAAGATTGCTGTTGGGATGTACACTCTTTCAAACCTCCTCGGCCTTCTCGTCGCCCATGACTTCCTTCTTCTCCTCGCCCTTCTCTTCGTCTGCACTCTTCTTCTTCTGAGCCTTCTGCTGTCTCTTACGAGCACGAACAGCATCCTTGACCCATGGGACGTTCTTCATACGTTCCTTGAGCAGCTGAGTCAAAGCCTCGTCCTCTTCAGTGGTACGAGCCTCCTGCTTCTCCTTGGTCTGCTTCTCGAAGATGGGAGGCATCCAAGAGCCCTCGTGGCTTTCGCGGGTTGCAGCACAACCACGCCAGATGGGGATCCTGAGCAGAGGCTCAGATTCATCGAGATATACAGTGGTGGGCTTGGGGATCTCCCTTAGGGGTAGGCCTATCAAGTATGTTAACCAGATCCATCACATTGCGAGTCGAGGGTCACTCACGGAGAAGGTGCGACATGAAGTGCTTGATGTAGTAGTTAGACAGCAAGCCGGGGCAACCTCTATCATGGTCGACTCCTCCCTCAAGCGAGAGAATACTGGCAATGTTGACTGCCTGCTTGACTCTAACTGAAGAGAAATTGTTCATGATGATCTCGGAGACAGGAGCCAGGCTGCCGATCCCGTGCCAGACTCTGACCATCAGCACCTCCAAATTCTTCATCTCGTGAAGAAGCTCACGCAGCTTTGCACCAAGAGCAGATGGGACGAGCTTCTGGTTGAGAGCACGATCACCACGGCGGATTTCCAGGCTCAGAATGACGAAAGACATCTCGCTGGCCGAGGCGATCAAGCCCCTGTGCAGCGTGGCCCAGGAGTTAATGTAGACGTGACTAAAGTCAGTCTGCAACCAGACTTGCTTTCCAATGCGAGAGAACCTCTTGTTGACAGTGAGGTATCTAGGGCAAGGACGAGCAGTGGAGGTTTTCTTGAACATCTTGGCGGTGTTCATGATGCAGGGGATGAAACCGTCGCGGTGGTCTGGAAGCGCATGGCTGAGAATGTTTGCGAGGAAGATGTTCGGAAGGTCGTTGATGGTGAGCTTAGGAGGATGAGCAAGGCGGTTGAACTTTATAAATCTCATGCGCTCCTTCTGGTAGTCGAGGTAGCGGTTGGTGGACATGTTGATGGTATTGGTTGTGACGTGATGGTTTAGCAGTGGTGATTGGATAACGAGAGTCTCAAAGACCTGTAACAGTGCCTCCAGGGGACGCCTCGAGAGGAAGAATGATCTCGCTCAACTGGAATTGATGCTAGGAGGCAGTGCAGTAACGAATAACGAGAGTATCAATGTTTTGCGTGGCCGAGCATATGGCTTGGCAGTGGTCGACAAAAGCCCCAACCCGGGTATGCAGACTACTCGACTTTCGGACGAGGGTTTCTTTTGCTCGCTAAGGACAATTCGGTATGGTATATATGCGCAGTTGAATTAAAGAGAGACTTTGTCCAGTCTGGGATGACCAGGGTGATGGTGGCTCGAGTTCTGTATAAACAATGTTTGAAGTACGACCGCAACAGCTCCGACATTTTGGAAAGGGTATCATTCACAGAACGATTGGGTATTAGATTGTCGTAGAGTGTCATGCCGCAAACGGACTGGTCGAGTCCAGCCGTGATTCCTTGAGCACTTCCCACAGATTGCTATGAACGTCGACCAGACGACCACGCAAACGTTATCACTCACGGAAACTTGTGAAAAGAGAGAACTTCCTGCAACGGAGCATAGTCGTGAGGGTGTTTTTGAAGAAATGCTTGTAGGTCTAAGTCTTTACGAGCCTTTGACCACTATGTTCGAGGTGCCCAAAATCACAGCCAGGGTGGCTGGGCTAACAGCTTCCAAGGAATGCAGAATCCACCGAAAACGTCCTCGAGGGACTTTCTGTGGAACTGGCATTATCAGAGAAGTTGGAACAAAACAGCTTGGAAGTGCTAGTAATGGTATTTCACTATAGCGATCTGTTTATCAAATGTTTAATGCCTTCCAGATACTGATGGACTTGTCATGACATGTCGTTGCTGGCGGGCCGAGGCGGTCTCGAGCACAGACCAGGCCCATCAATGTTGGAGATTTTTGAGAAGTCGCGACCGAGACGACGACTTTTGCGGTCGCGACTTCCACATTCAGAGCACATTTCTACATACACCCCTTGACCCCTGAAAAGCCTCTCCAGTGCTATATAAAACACCAAATCTTATCAGAATGGTATGCGACGTGTATCGATGTCGGTGAGCAGCTTCTGACGTGCCACAGGCACCCACCAATGGCAAAAAACGCACAACAATGCGTGCCAAAGTCGCCGCAGCCTCGCGCCCTGCAACCACAGCTCCCGACGTCAAAACCTCATCAGCAAACACAAAAGCCGGGAAGCGAGCACTGAAACACGATTCACTCATCTCCCGCATCGAAAAGTCACACAAGAAGCCTTTGAAACGCCGCCGTCCGGGCAAGAAGCTGAACACCGCTTTGGACTCGCTTGCCGATGCTTTGCCAGAGCTGGAAGAGAACAGTGATGACGAATGGGAAGGAATTGACGAGGATAACAAGGAAGACGGTCTGGACGGTGCACTCGGCGAACTCAGCAAGATGGTCAGAGTGAGAAAGGCAAAACCTGCAGATGGAAAGATGAAGTTGAAGACGCTCAAATCACGACCCGGTGCTATGAAGAGGAAGCAAAAGATGGAGGAGAGTGAGAAGGAGAGATTCGGAAAGAATTTGGCAAGCATGAGTGTGCCTACTCAGGCTGCCCCTGATGCCAGCGGTTCTGCCAACAGATGGGCTGCTCTTCGTGGCTTCATCGGTCAGACTCTGGAACAGAACCCTGGTTTTGTCAAGAAGCCTTGAAAAAATCGAGCGTCAATCATTCCGCACGGGACGTTTTCTCTTTCTCCGAAGAGAAACCAATCTAACGACACACCGCACTCGAAAGACGCTGCATCGCGCGCATCCATGGAAAAAGCCTTGCTGGAGTGATTATACCAAAAGACTTGAGTTTGAACGACCAACAATTCTCACCGACATGGTTTCAAATATCTTTCATATCTTCGCTCGAAACTATTCTCGAACTGGATCGACTTAGCACGCTTGCTTCCGAGGTCAGGCTAGTCAATATGAGGGACAGCAGCACAAGAGCATCATGATAATACAATGCTAGCCACGAACGACTGCCTTTGCATGGACCGCTTATACATCGTGGTTTCTTGATATGATTGTCGAGAGTCTTTAAGACGTGATCAGAGATTCGCTAGGTGTTGCAGCAAAGCGGCCATTGTTCGATTTGTCAATCATTATGTTCCATGCTGACCGCGAAAGCGTACGATGACCAGCACAAAGGAAAATAAAGTGTTCGTCTGATAGTTTCTTTGTACATATTCGAAAAAGTCATAGCCTCAAGTCGCATCAAGAGGCCTTTCCTTCCTTTGTCTCCTCGTCTCCGCATACGGTCGAGTCCATTCTCAATGGCCAATTCACTATTGACGAGCAGGACCGCATCTCACGATCGCCGCTTGGAAAACTCATACACGTACATTCTGCAGCTAACAACATGTCACACCCCAATCCTCCCGATGGCGACATCCCCACGCAAGAGCCCGACCGCCCGCGAGGCTATAATGTCCCCTTTCCTCCAGAGCCACCACATAAAGTGGACGAACATGGCAATATCACTATGGAGTACTGGTCCGATATGCGCGACAAGTACACCGTCAGATTAAGCGACGACAAGACCCATTTCGAGGTTCGTGAACTCAACGACAACGATCCCACAGGCATGGGTCGACGCTTCGATGGCGACTGGCCAAAGATGTACTCCATGGGACCTCCCAGCGAGATACCAGATTATCACCCAATCCTTGAGAAGTATGGGTTGAAGATCTTGAACGCGGCTGGTTTTATCAACAATATACACCCGACTGATACTATAACTTATGGCCCGATGGGAAGACTGTATGGCAATGCTTATCGAAATCCAACATGGGATCCTGCTCAGAGAACGCATCCTGTCTTTGGACGTCAAATGTGGCATGGCATCTCTGATGAGATGTTCGCTTTGCTACAGCCAGCCTTGAACCTTGCGTCGGCTGTCATGGACGACCCAGCGACGTTGAACTATTTCTACGCTCTCGGCCAGGGAGAAGCGTCCATGCAGACTGTGGTTGACCTTGACACCAAACTTACTTGCAAGATTATGGACATCCCAACCACGCTTACCGAAGCACAGCAACGCGACACATTTCAGCAGATCTGGGATATGCAATTTTACATGTACTTCAGCTTTAGAGATATGGGTCCTACCTACGATGCTTATGGACATACTCGGCCTCAATGGAATTCGAACAATTGGTTTATACAAGCGGCAAGACCGTGAGTGTTACTTCCGCTTCTCTGAAACTCAAGAGCTAACTCCTTCCCAGAGATACACGATGCAGCGTCGTCGAAATCTGCACCCGATACCTCTGGTGGCTGATCGAGATGAGCAGACTCCACTCTACCGGCCAAGCAAACAATATCAACTGGTTCCAAGAAGTGCAGCGTATGTTCCGCGTGCCCGCCCACAAGCGCGAGCATATCGACATGAACTCAGCACACTTCCGCATCACACTCATGCTAGCCTCGACTATCCTCCACGAATTCGTGCACGCGTTTTGTAACGCCTACTTCGAAGACCCTACCCCTTTTGTTCAGCCTCGCGAACCTTGGATTCGCGGAACGAGGTGCAATGAACAAGGTTGCTGTTTTGAACAATATATCTTTGGGGGTTTGCCGCGGGCTATGCATATCAGTATCCCACCCATCAGCCTTAGATACCAGACAGATCAAGACATCGCCATGCCCTTCGGCGCCTTCTTCGAGGAAAACTGGGATCAATGGTTCGTTCAACTTGCGAACGATCAATCCTCAATCATGCCCTCTATCAATGCTTCCGACTTTGATCAACCGCGTCGATTATACCCTATCCTACAAGAATGGTTCCAACGCATCCATAGCGATGATATGTGGTTTGACCAAGTAACGAGGTTTGGATTGGATGCTATCAAAATGCCTAGACAGGACTTGTGGCAGGTTATGCTTTGGAAGAGAGCGACAAGGGGGTTTTGGGGTACCGGGGAGGAGAGGTGGGATAGGAATGAGCCGTTTGCGAAGACGTATAATTGGGTTTGAGAGTTTGATGGGTCTGGTTGTTCATAAAGAGTGTAGTCTGTGGTATGCTTTTGTTCTACTCATCTCAGGGGGCTCTTTGTTGAGTATCTTTGCATGCTCCATCTTCAATCTTCCTCTTCCTTCTCCTTCAACTGTTGTCCAAGCACTCAAGACTGTGCCTGCTGGCGAGACTTCTTGAGCTCGAACTCACAGGTGAGACCCTTCTCCTGGCAATACTTGCAAAGACGTGGGTTGCTGCCGGCGATGATCTCGCACTTGATCTTACGGCTAGCGCAAATCTTGCACGACTTCTTGAAGGCATTGGCGTCGGGAGGAGCGGTAGTGGTGGTGGTGGTGGTGGTGGGAGTAGCGGCCGAAGAAGAGGTGCTAGCGTGGGTACTGTTCTCGTCAGCCCATGTCCAGTCATGGATGGATGTGAATAAGCAAAAAAACTTACGCGGTAGCAAGGTTGGGAAAGGGGTCATCGGCACCGACTTCAGGGGCATCGAACATGTCCATGTCAGGGACAGTCTCGGTACCAGCAGCGGTGGAGGTGGTACTGTTTTCATTAGCCTTGAATCCAGCAACATCCAACTGCATGCCAGCAAAAAAGCACTCACGAAGGACCGTATCCAGCGCCGGGCTCTTCAAAGCTGATCTCAAGAGTATTGGAAGCACCCATATCATGCTCAGCTGCGAGCATATCCTCAGCAGCGGCGCTGGTGGTGCCGCTGTTTCTGTAAGCGTTCAATCAGCAATAGTCTATGATAAAAGCGCAACGAAGAACTTACTCTTCCTCGAGGATGTCAACGACCCTTTCAACGCTGACAAAGGGATGGCTGTTGAACTCAGCCAGGAATGGCAGGTCTTCGTTGAGGAAGGGCATGCCGAGCGAACGCTGGTCGCGGATGAGTTGAATCTGCTCGCGAGCCAGTTGAAGCTGCTCGGGGGTGAGCTGGTCGGAAGACATCTTGCTTGAGGATAGATGTCTTGAGGCAGCTGGGGGTAGGAAACAGAGAGAAGAGAGCAGAGAGATGAGAGACACCTTTGATATCAATCGTGGGTGGTGGTCGAGTGGTGCCAAGGCGATTGGTAGTGGTCGTTGATGGACGGAATATTGGTTGGACGTGTGGTCGACTATCAAAGTCGCGTCTTCCAGACTTCCTCGCTCTTCACTAAACATACAGCCTTTTGTTCTCTACCTCGACCGCACAATAGAATCTTTACCCTGCAGCACCATGGCATCCCACGCAGACAATACCACACAAGATACCAAGGCCAACAAGGAGGTCAAGAACGAGACCGCTGACAAGACGTACGTACCAAGGCGCCCCTGTCTCTACGCCCACGAGCACCATCAGAGTAATAACCTCTACTCAGCGTCAAGGACGAGGAAATCATCACCAGCAAGAGCAACGACCAAACCCCTGTCGAGAAGTAAGGAGACAACACTTGACCACAAGAGTACACATCCTGACATTCATCAGCTCCTCTCAAGCCACCACAGACACCATGCCTGAAGACAACAACGCCGACGAGACCACCAAACCCAAGGCTCGTTTCCGCAAGGGCAACATGTTTATCAACGGCGAACAGGCAAACGCCTACTTCAACAAGAAGAAGTGAAAGTTCTACCATGATATGCCACACGATGAGAGACAACAAGACTGATGCTTGAGACGTGAGACTACCTGTTCTTCCATGGAAAGATTCTCTCTGACTGCTACTAGTTTACTAACCTGTCATTGCCGTGAGAGAGAGGATCATACGACAGAAGACAAGGAATCAATGCAGATTAAATCAAGATAGGAGAGGGTATAAAGGAGGAACTTCATTGCTGGGCGACTGCGCATAGCGCTGCACTCAAACCAACTTCTGTAACACTCAATTCATGATGCGACGACTTCCAGTGATATGCTATGATACCAGCGAATGCAATGTTCGTTTTTCCCAACAAAGTCCAACTTACATTCTAGAAAGACACCACCAATATTTCGCCGTGAATCAGACAATCCTTTCTCTCACAATCTCGAAGTACTTGATCTCTCGTCCACATCACCTCCTTCACAGCAACAATCACAATGCAGAACAGAAACACCAATTAGAAGCAGCCTGGAAGGAATGATGATGTCTAAGAGAAAGATTGACTCTTCTGCACTCCGTTAGCAATCTCCTGATGATGAGTTCCGCAGACTTCGAGCCTACCGACAAGCCCAAGTGTCGCGAGGATCTCGCTGTCGAGGAAGTCGCCGACTACCAGTGAAACGAGAATCAAAGCGCCACTATGCTATCCAATATGACAGAGGGCTATTATCAAGCATACGTAGAGTGAGTTGGTGGGTGCAAAAGTGATTGTATCATAAGTAGCGTAAGAGTGGTATCAAGTGACTTGTGCCATGCCAGCTTCAAAGTCGCAAGCTTTGCTCTTCCGCTTTTTCTCTTGACTTTCTTCCTCATCAACCACAGGTCACCAAACGTCGACTCTATCTCCATTGTGAGCAATCCACTTTACTGCCTCTCCGGCCGCACCTCTCTCCACCTCTCCCTCCCAGAGGAGGGTGATGTGCGCGCCATGGCACCAAAGGTACGTGTCTTGTCCAAAGATCTCTTTGTTCTTCCTCGTCCACCCACTTGCTGTTGAACAACGCTGCGCGCTTCTGCGTGTTGTTCACCACCCAAAATCTCTTCATGCTTTCGTTCTTTGCTTCTCCCCCATCGGCACTCTTGCTCTTTCATACACTTGTCACAGCGCTCAGCGGCAGACTGATCTCCAAGAGATCTTTTTATTCTCTCTCATCCACCCACCTACTAGCTGACAACGCGGCGCTTTTCTGCAAGTCGTTCATGTCCGCACATCGTCTCATGATCTCGTTCGTCGCTCTTGCCTAACTTGCACTCTTCCTTCTCCAAGCACTGCTTTCAGGGCGCAGCGGCGATTCGATCTTGAGGATACAATTCGTCTTGGTCACATACGCTGTGCTCGTGAGATGCCGACTTGTACAAAGCATTATCCTGGAAAGCTTCATCCTTCTCACTCAGACTCGAATCTTTTGGCCCGCTACTCTGGCTCTCAGAAGTTGTTCTTATGGATGCACACCGCGTGTTTCGTGGCTTATAACCGGCTCGCTCGCATCGAACCTTCATCGCGCACAAGAGCAAGACGTTCTCGTTTCATTTTTATGCCACCTTCAACATTCTTTCACATCCACGACCTCCCTTCACGTCTTTTATTGCACAACTCCTATCACGGCTTGGTCATCGGCTAACATTGACAGCAGACTTCTCAGTCTTCAAGAGGAATGACAACGCCAGTTCTTCTTCTATCACTCTGCGTCCCTTCGAGGGCAGTGCTATGAAGCTTCTCAACATCGCTTCGACCCCTGATGGACCTTCCACCAAGAGCATGTCCGTTTCTCCTGTCAAGTCTATCGGCTTCGGCTTCTCGTCGCCTTTCCGTCAGCCTCTTCTCAAGGATGGCCCTGCCTTCAGCACCGACACCGGTTCCCACGTCGCCGAGACCGGTTACGCTTTTCGGCTTGATCCGCATCGAATAACTTTAGGAGGGTAGTGTCTACAAAGGCTGGAAGGAGTAAGCTTTTGCCATCTTCACATATGTGTCCCGTACTGCTTTTTCCTCAGACCGAATTGGTTGGACTGATTGGGAGTTGTGTCTACGCTGCTGACGACGCTCCCGGTTGCTTCGCCCTCTACTGTCGCTTCGACGACTGCGTGATGTTCACGCAGCGAGGGCATGTTTGAGAGTGCTCTGACTACCGTCAGCTTTGCCTCCGTCGATCATCACAAGTACTTCGGCCATGACCATACCAACGCTCGTGCTCAAGCTGTTTCGGCCTAGGATGGTCACATTGAGTTTACCGCATGATGGACTCCGATATCAACTCCATCTTCGCCGAAGCTTGTGCATTTGCTGAGGCATTTGACAACGTGCGTTCATTCGCCTACGACGAGACAAAGGATTTCCTGACCCGTTGCTTCCATGGACTATAGCGCCGACGCTGAGCACCCTTACTCCGTATATTCACGGCGGAAACCGTGGTACCAATTTTGGTCCCACCAGATAACGTAGTTTGACCAACTTTCTGGCGCGCTGCGCGATGGGATCTTCCAGCAGGGCCAGACAGACCTTGGAGATGTTCAGCATGCTCCTTGTCACTCTCAGTGGCGCGACTACTGTGCATGTCACCGACAAGGATGACAAGGTGCACAAAAAGGTAGGCAAGGATGATCCCTTGGGTTATGGGTTTCGAGACTGACAAAACAAAGATTCTAGCCAAGGAAGCTAGGTTTGGGCTGACTGTGCGACTCAACTTTCTCGACCTTTGGAGCTCGTTGCTTCGTACATGCTTGACAACAGTCTTCAAGCTGTTTTGGCAAAGACGAACATATCCTCTTCCCCGCGGCTGCCTGCCCGACCGCGCATCACGCATTTCCCGGCTCAGTTTGAAAAGGAAAGACAATCTCGGATGGAGTATATCAGTCGAAAGGCTCCTCGTCAGCCTTCTGAGACATAATTGACCTTCACGCAGACAAAGCGGTCATTTGAAATTTCCTGCTTCAACAGCCATTGCTCGCGAAAGACGGTCCTCGGCGCTTTCAAGAACAACACGTTGACCGTGAGGGACATTCATCGCCAACGTCCTTGGTAGAAGTACGCGGAAGTAGAGCTTGGCCGAGGACCAGGCAATGCTTTCCTTTCGACTTCGAATGCTGAAAACAACCATCTGGTCCACTCACACTCCATGACTGAGCCGTGCTTCTGCTTCAACGACGCTATCTTCTGCTTCACCGACGCCAGTTTCAGCGACAAAGACCTTACCATCTCTTTCTGCCCACCAGAGTTCTCCTTCACCTCTGGCCCCGTCGTCGACATGACTTCTGTCCGTCGCTTTGTCACCAAGAGAGCTGCCAAGGTGTCTCAGCACAGCGCTGTCGCCCACTCTTCTGAAGGAGGGAGGAGACTTGGGAAGAGAAGTGGTTGGTTGGAGGATTTAGCGAATGGTCGAAGAATCAGGCGAGAACTCACCACATATTGCTGCAATTCAGTTCCTGACTTTTTGACTGCTTGTTAACTTGCGAAATAATATGACTACTGCTTCACTTTGTGTCCTTCTTACCAGTGTTTTTGACGTCTTCTTCTCCTCGGAATTTGTTCACCGGTCTCTGTGGCTCCAAGCGACAGGTTTCTTAGGGACTGTATATCTCACCTTACCAAACACAACAGAGTCTTGCTCGCCTACACCACAATCCGGTATATCCGAACACCTTCTATCACGGGCAGCAGGACGCTAGCTATCTCAACATGCTTTGTCGCTCGATTGTTTCTCACCGATATGGATTCGGTGCTTTCGGATCGCTCGGTGTTCTCTTCGAATCAAACGCAGACATTCAGTTGATGGGGTCATTTTTCGTGCGTAGACCTGACTTGTGGGCATATGGCAGAGCCTTCATGAGGCCATGAACCTGTTGAGGACGTACATCGAGCAGACCGCCAAAGTCCAGCATCATAAAGTGTCCAGAGGTGGAGTGTTTGCCGCTTGCCGACCATCTGTACGAATCAATGCGGTTTTTTGGTTGCTACT
The DNA here is from genome assembly GCF_000721775.1 of Aureobasidium melanogenum CBS 110374. Lineage (NCBI taxonomy): Eukaryota > Fungi > Ascomycota > Dothideomycetes > Dothideales > Saccotheciaceae > Aureobasidium > Aureobasidium melanogenum. The sequence goes on along the minus strand of NW_024470082.1, from coordinate 140,508 downwards.
CCGAGAGCGACATCACGATTTCTTCTCGATTCGCGGTGGACAACGTACTCAGACAGCCTCTTTCGCCTGCGGGATCTGCATCGAGTTGCCAGGCATTCTCATGTCGACAAGCATATCCGCGAATAGACAAACTACGTCTGGCATAGGAAGAGTGTCCATGCGACGAACTCTATCTCGACCAACCTTGTCCGTATGAGCCCTCGGATTTTGCATATCCCCCTCGCCCGGACCCTTCGAGACGGAATAACACTGATGATCCGTCTGCCGCCCACATTCCCACTTCGTGACTACCGGCGTCCTGCAATGCCGAAGACCACCGGGCTTGCCCACCTCCGAAACAGAGACAAATGAGTCTGAGCGACTTGCGACGCGGATGACAAGATGACAAGATGGAGGAAGAGAAAGAAAGTCAAGACGTCGCCATGCAGGAAGTCGGGAATGCGGGGCGGTGGAGCTGCAGGGATGCAAAACAGGCTTCGCGCAAGACGTCACTGGCACGACAAGCTGTCCCGTCCTACCTGCTTCTTGAGCCTCTTTGTTATCTGGAACCTGGCCACTCCATTCCCACGGCATAGCTCACTTAGCAAGCCCAAAGTCATTGAAGATCAGCATGGTTTCCGCTGGCAGCGACGCGTCCAACACAAAAGACGCCCCAAGCGAACAAGATTGCCAACAAGAATCCTCAAAAGCCGCCAGCAGAGCCCTCGATCTGGAGAAACAAGCCAAAGAACTCACCCAAAAAGCCGCACAAGCAGGCGACCCGGAAGAGCGACAAAAACTGCTTAACGAAGCTTTGAGTAAAAGTGTCGAAGCCCAATCATACGGAAAAGTCGCAAAATACTTGCGGTCTGGTGCGTTTCAAGGGTTGCTTGCTGGAGGAGGCGTGGGTACGGGTGTGGGAGCTGGACTGGGCGCGTTAACAGGGACGCTGGTTGGTGGTGTGTCGTCGCTGGCTCTGGGGGGTTTGCTGGGTGGGATTGGGTCTGCGGTTGGTGCGATACATGGTCCTTGGGCTAAGCCTGAAGAGATTATCGGAAAAGGTGTGAAGACATTGTCTGGGCTGGTTCCTGGTTGGCACACGCCGGGTGACCAGATGAGTCAATTTCAGAAAATGCTTGGGCAGGTTAATGAACAGGAGCGACCGACTGAGAAGGAGTTAGAAGACATGATGAGCGCTTAAGGCTCTGGATACCAGGCAAGAGTGCATACTCCAGATGCCAGCAGGCCAGCTCAAGCCACGCTTTGACGCGCCCGTGAGACTGGAGACAACAAGTCATGGTCGCCAGCTCAACACTACAACCACGGCATACCCATGCAAGACTAGGTGCTCAAAGAATCTTGGCTGCCACATCAAAGACAGGCGGCCGATGACCAGCGACGTAGGAGACGATGATGGTGCTCAGGTTGTTGCCGAATCGAGATGCACCCCACGCTTGTCTCACCGTTTGCGGAGAAGTTCTAGACGTGGCGCTGTAAGGGACTGCCAATGTGACTTGTCACTACAAACCAGCATAGCGATCCTGAGTTTTTCGAATCTTTCTTCAAACAAAGGCAGTCTGCTTTGGTCGAAGGCAGCTGTCCATTTGAAAGCACAATCTGTCTCGAAGCTAAGGTGTTGGGCTCGGATTAGCTGTCCAGGTTTTTCTAGCGAGACAAGCGGCATCGACATTACAGTCGAGATCCCAGAATCTTATTCTCAATCCTTTATCCAGAGCTGAAAAGTCGATGGCATTACAGAGAGAACACGAATCTCAAAGGCAACGGCAAGAAGGAGGAAGGCTCTTTTCGACAGGGTTGCAAGAGCCTCGAAGCCGGCTTGCGAAAATGAAAACTTAGGCATGCAGCGAAACATACCGACTTCCAGCATTCCTCATTAGCTTTGCTCATCTCAGACCACCAAAACACCCTCCGACTATGTCTTTACCATGACCATAATGTGTATACCGAGATGGGTGCTTGCCAGAACAGTAGAGGAAACGGGTTTGCACCGTTAAGGATTCTCATCTAGCGAAAGCCGTTCAAGCTTCCAACGTTCGCTTCTTGTTTTCTGCTATATACAGCCCCTTCTCTCGCTGGGAAGCTCCCATCATACTTTACACTCGGATTGATGCAAATCACTTCACCATGACAAAACTATTCGGTCTTTTGGTCATTCTGGCTTTCCTAGCATCTTCTACCACAGCAATAAATCAAAACGAGACCGAACTGCTAGAAGAACGAGCAACAGCAAAAAAGTCATGCATGATCACTCTTCCAGGCGTTGGCCGCTTCAATCAATACGTCAAATACGACTTTGCGAAATGGACAAATTTTCCACAAGGCCTTTCTATCAGCGACTACGGCATCACTGCTGATCCCAACGACGACGAACATCCTTTCGATCAGTTCTACGGGCCCAACAATGTGATTCTGAAGAGAGGTCGGCCGTTGCAGTTGAGAGTTCCTGGTGGTCAGACCAAGTCGCCTATTCAAGGCGCTGAGATTACGACCGCTTATAATGATGTTCTGTATGCTTCCGTTCGTACGGTAGCGAAGGTTAGCAGTGTGCCTGGGACGTGCAATGGTATGTGCTCTTGCTATTGAACTTCGCTTTGAGGTGACGCTAACAAAGGCAAGGCTTCTTCTTCTACCATTCCGACCAGCAAGAGACAGATATCGAGATCCGCACGGCTTTCCAAGACCAGATCTTCCTCACCAATCAGAAGTCCTCCGCCAGAGCTGTTGAATCGACATTCGACACGGCAGCTCCTCAGAACATGAGCGCTGGCTTCCACGAGTATAGATTCGACTGGTTGAAGGGCATGACCAAGTTCTACGTGGACGGAAAATATGTAGGGCAGTTGAACAAGAATGTCCCGAAAGTGCCTGGAAGCATGGTTTGGTAAGTACAATGGCTGCTGATGGTGGTTTGACATTGTACTGACTACATCTCGCAGGAATAACTGGGCGAATGGTGGTAGCTGGAGTGGTGGACCACCCAAGCATGACAATATTCTTAAGATCCAGAGCATCGAGATGTGGTACAACCGAACCAGCATCACTGGAGTGAACTGTAAATGAGTATGGTATTGGAGCCGAAGCAGAGTGAAATCTAACAACACGAATATCACTGCCAAGTTTCACGCGACCAACAACCAATTTTCCGTGCTCTCCCAGAAGGTTCCACAATCTGGTGTTGTTCTTTCTGCCTTTTGATAGACGCGACCAACCATAACATCACTTCCGAGACTCATCACAACCACAACATCAACATCACATCAACCAATTCCTCTCCAAAGCTCCTCCTGTATGCATGCACTGAATTTACGCGCATGTCTGTCCCTCAAACTGATCAGCCAAGAAGAAACAACACACAAACATGCCTGCCACCAAGACCGCCGCCGCTGCCGCCCGCATGCTTGCCGGCGCCGTCATCTTTGTACCCAGCATCGCTGGCACCGCCGTTCTCGAGAAGAAGTGCGCCCTTCCTATCTCTCTGCATCAATGCACCACTGACATCTCTTGTTATAGGGGCATCGAAGAGATGGCCGCCAAGAAGGGCAAGGCTCCCAAGGAGTTGGCTGCTCATGAAATGCCCTCCGCCCCCAAGTTCCACTGATCGGGGAGGGGAGATGGGTGGTCAGGGGTGCAAGGAAGCATGCCCGGTGATGGCCTTGAGCAGAAGCTCAACTTAATGAAAAGTTCTTGACCACTCCCCATGACGTGCAATCTTTTTGTGATGCTATCTCAATGCAGCGTGATGTTCAGTTTGTGTTCTTGTCCAGAGAGATCGCCGTACAGCAAAGATCCGGAGTCTGGACCGCCCCCAGCATTTTCAGCTCATGCACCCCAGAAAGTCTAGGCGATTTTGCCAGGATAATTCCTCGAATCAAGTCGCTGCATGTCACCCGCTCTTGCCGCTGGTTACAGATAGGATTTACGTAAGGAGCTGAGTGGGGGAGATCAAAATAACAATCGCATGGCTCCCACGTTTCTCGTCACAGGTATCCTCCGGGCAAGGATACATCACTTCGCAACACTACAAAATCATTTCTACGTACAGTACACGAAAGACGACTGACTGCAGATTCTGCCGCTCTCGTGGGATCTGCAGCCAAGCTTCCGCCATCCACAACGACATTTCTATCGACCAGGATATCGGGATCAAACCATGTCGCAAACCCATGCTTGTGCACCAGGATCTAGAGCCTCGGTGCGTGGACGATATGCAAAACTCAGCGATGTCCAATTTCTTGCCGCCGTGATGCAACAACATGAGCAACAAGCTTCTCACATCCCGAACAATCGATTGACGTTTTTGATTGACGGCAAGACTTATTCGCACAATGAGGTTATGCGACGACTCCGGAGAGCAAAGAAGGCGGGTAGGATATCATCAGAGGAGTTGATGAGCGCATCTGCACAGCCAAAGCATATCGAGATCTTTCATCGTCCTATGCGCAAGATGAACCGATCGTATCCCATCCTGTATGATGGCCAGCTTTCGGACTCCAGCGAAGGATCCTCATGCTCAAGCCCGATGCCAATGGAAGCCTATGCACGATGGGCAGAACTCATGGACGACTCATCTCGGTATTACTTCTTGCAGCTTGTACACATGGAACAAAACAGTTCACTGCCAGCCACGCCTTCCTATCCCGGCGAGCTCTTCATCAAGGCCAAGTTCTTCTTTAACATCATCAAGTACTTCCGAGGAGCTTACGACAATGGTCAATTTGTCCACAACGAGCTGGGAGAGTACGTCAGTAATGTCTCAGCCACAAGTTTTACCAAAATCAACAACTTCTACAAATGCTGCGTTACAGCGATCGACCTGATTGAGCGAGGATACCACATTCAAGGCTTCGCTCTGGTCTCGGATGCTCTTTGGCTCATCGAACAGTTACTGGAAGAACGAGATCCAAAGTTGATAGACACCATCTGTGATGTCTCTGTACTGCTTTTGACCAGAGGCTGGCACCGAATGTACGATGTATTGTTAGACAGAATCTGCGCCATGGTTGAGATACGAGCCTCTCAGAAGAACGAGAGTGATCAACCGTGGGCAACGATGTTTGCATGCTTGAAAAGGCTGCCTACATCACAAGCACTAGAGCTCATGCAGCGAGGCTGGAAGTGCGGTTACGACCAACTCGATGGTATTTTCCCTGGACATGCTTGGGATGGGCTGAACATTACCTGCTCTTCGAATCATTCACTTAGAATGGGGCAATATGTCTCTCAGCTTCACCGAGACATACTGTCGACACCTATTACTTCGTCACAGCCGAACGGGAACTACCTGAATGGCTTAGGCGATATGCATCGGCAGTTCACTCGAGCCAAAGTCCTCTTCTCCATCGGCAATTATCACGCAGCTCTGGAACCCTTGCAATCGATCGTCTCAAAATGTGCCAAAGCAAGAACGCATGGTGAGGACAAGTGGATGGCACAAGAGATTGATGCTCTAGAAGCATCAGCGAGATGTCACTACGCTATGAGCGGCCTTGTCACAACTTCTGGTAGTGTCTCTACGGCAGAAACCCTCCTCAAAGCTGCTATCAACCTGAGCCAGGCGTGCTGGGGCAACAAGTCAGCCACTACGATAGCATTGAAGCATACTTTGTGGTCGTGGTTCTTGGAGCAAGATCGAATGAAGGAAGCCGAATTGTTGCGAAACGCCATTGATACTGTTGTGGTCAAGACCGATCCTTGACACAGGGCACATCGATCTGGTTCAGACACCTACTGCATATCCACAACATGATATCAACAGAGTATCCGGTATTTCTTATACCTGCTACCCAGACCAAGCTCAAAGCCTGCCCGATCTCGCCAGACGCTCATGGCCCTTTGCAAAAGCATCGTCCGTTACATCCTTGGTCGTGCTCAACTCGAGCGCCAGTGCAAAAGCAGCCATCATCCCCGTAAGGGCCCACTTCCGCCCTGTTTTGGCCAGATGTATCGCCACAGCTGTACAAGAAGCGAACGTGGACGGCCTTGCCAGGTAAAGCAGCAGTTACGCTTTTCAGCTTCATAAAGCTACTCGTCGACTTTGCCTGAGCTTGCAGCTGGGTCTCCAACTCAGGTAAGAGACGATAGAAAGAGACAGCGTCGGCAAGATTTAGGAACGAAATATGGGAGCTCGAGACATTCCTTCAGACAGAGCAATCGCTGAGCACCTCCACTAGCCTCGAGCGCCTTGCAACCACGAGAAAAGCTCGCGTTCATGGTTGATTACGTGGCAGCAAACGGTGCAAAACATTTCTTGTTCATATTACTGTCCTGAATGGTCGATAGGCCCGCAACACCGAGTGGCAATTGTGCATATTCTCAATCTTGACCTTCTGAATCTGCCCTTGTGCGCGACGGGATTGTGATGTTTGAAAAGACTTCTACAGCAAGTGCAGACTCAGACTCGGGTACATATGTTTGATGCCAGGCTACGAACCGATCATGTCTTACGCCGCAAAATAATCATTGGAGCTTGTGTGGGTAGCTTCCTCTTCCTAGCGCTACTTGGGTTCGGTGTTGACGTGGACGCTGAACCCCAATCTCTAACGAGGTGTCCATTCTCTTTGAATGACCTTCCCACCTCATATCTATCGAATTGCTTTCATCTAACAACATGCAGAGCCCCTTTCCTCAACACCTCCCGTCCCTTATTCGTATCAACCGCAGCCACAAAACTCCCCTCCACGACATTCAAACTCATCAACTCGATGCCCTGAGCACGGAGCAAGCTACTGAAGTCCTGGGGAATCTCCGAAGGAGAGCAACGAGAAACACCACTGTAGCTCGTGAAGCTGGTCGTGGTATTGACGTTGGTCATGGTGATTTGAATTGAGATTATGTCAGGTTTGGGTTGCTTGTGGATCCAGATAGTGTAGGTGCGTTTAGCGTTTGAGATGATGAGCTCGCCGATCGGGAGGACACGGCTAGGGGAGCTCTGCAGCTCAGTCATGCTGGACTGCGTGGGTATCTGTAGATCCGAGATGGGGTCATGTTGACAAAAGTCCCGATCTATTCACTATCAGAAGAGATTCAGGAAGGGGAGAGAGGCTGAGTTGCACTTACTTGGCCAGTGCCAGGTCCGTATCGGCGAGGCTGGGCCTTGCAACCAGGGGTGCAAGGAAGCTTACGGGTCTGTTGGGAATTCCAAGCAGCACAGAGCCGTCTTGAGGAAAAGCTGTGGTCGGAGAGAGAGCGTCTTGTTGGAGAGAGATTTGACTTCCGTCTGCGGAGAAGGGGGTTTGCTCATTGCCTTTGAGAGTCTAGGAGAATCAGAATCAATGCTCACTACGGAGTCTTTGCTCGGGAGACGGATCAGCAGGAGCGATGTTGACCTGATCAACGCCGCGAGTGTGACCTGGGCTGTCTTGAGGCTCGCTTTCACGGAGTTGAGAGAGCAAAATAGATGGATGGAACTGTTGGAAAGGAGCAGCAGTTTGAGGCTGACCAGAATCGACAGAAGTGTCGGCTTGCTCCAAGTTCCCCGGCGAGACTTTGGCGGAGAGCATTTTGTTCTGATCAATGCTGTAGCCCTGATCTAGATCGTCCTGAGGGTACTGTTCCATGACCATGATGCTTTTGTTTGGTGGTGGAAAAGCAAACTGCGCGTCATATGCTGGTAGTCTTGATATTGCTTGGCTGAGACGAAAGATTGAAATGCGCGCGCATCGAAGAGCAAGCAAGTTCGTTGTCAAGCGAACGACGCGTCAATAACCATTCGCTCGCGCTCTTCTTTCGCGGTGACCTTGGTTGCTTGCGCAAACCCTCGCTGCGCTCTCAATCTTCGTTTCCTCAGCGAACATGGACGGTGATCAGTCCCCTGATCTCAAGGAGCAGTACCGCAACGCCGTGCTCAACCTTCCCGTCGACGTAAGTCTTGATATACACACTGTTACCGCCTCAATTGACCTTTCTCAGAACCCCACCGCATATCTCAGAGAGATCAAGCGCCTGCAAGGCCTGATGCTCGACATGGAGTTCGAACAGCTAGACCACGACCAAGAGCCCGAAAAAGTGCGCAAAGACTTCAACGAAGTCAAGAAAAACACTCGTGAGCTCAGGCTCTCGCCTGCTTGTCTTGTAAGTCTTGTGTAACTTTTCGCTTGTCTTTTCATTCACTCATGCACCTTTCAGCGTGCCGTTCAGGGCAGCGAGATCACCGCCGGCGAAAAGCCTATCCTTGAACAGCCTACTGTCGAAAAGCTTCCTGTCAAGAAAACCACTCCCGAAGAGCCTGTTGTCAACAAGTTTATCGCTTTGACTGAGGAGCCAGCTGCCAAGGAGCCAGCCATCACAGAGACCACCGCCAAAAAGAACAAGAAGAAAAAGAAGAAGAAGCCCGCAAGCAAGAACGCTGCTACCCCGGAGCCAACCACCAACAACTCCGAGATGGACTCCGATGCCGAAGCCAACGCCCTCCGCATGCGCATCACCCACAACTACCTCGACCTCATCCGACCCAAAAATTCTACCGACGCAGACTCTGCGGAGTACAACATGGAATTTATCCAAAACGTTGCCAACGAGTTGTTGAATGTCACATGCATGGTCTTGAGCTTCGTGGATACTTCTGACAGCTTCAATGCCAAAGCTATGGAGGAGATGGAGAAGCTTGGAGAAAGGCTTCTTAACCTCAAGGATGGCAACAGAGATCTCATGGCTGTGATCAATGAGCTTGACAAAGTCAGAATAAGAGGTCTCAAGTGCAAGAAGGAGGTCAAGGACCTCAAGGAAGAGCTTGATGAGGTCAAGATGGAGTACGATTTCACCAAGAATGAGGTGATAGGTATCAAGTTGGAGTGTGAGGACACTAAGCTTAAGCTTGCTGGTATCAAGATGGTGCTCAAAGACGCCCACAACGAGCTTGCTGAGGCCAAGAAGGAGCTCGATGTTACCAGACAAGAGTTCGCTGCGGCCACGTTGGAGCTCTTTGAGGCCACAAAAGAGCTCAAAGACACCAAGGAGGAGCTCATCCAATTCAAGTGGGAGTTTGAAGACACCAAGACCGAGCTTGAGGAGGTCAAGGAAAAGAACCAGGACATGGAAAAGAAGGTGAACGAGATGTATGCCTGGTTCAACAAGCAGAAGGAGGTGCCTCTGAGCCACTTCCATTGAGCATACACTCTTACAGTGTTACACTACTTCAAGATAGCTCCTCTTTAGCTACTCTCTTACAGAAACCTCTTTTCCTCGCTTCTATTACGATAGTACTGCTATCATATAAACCTCATGAGCAAAGTGCAAGACAACGAGCGTGAGGTTGGTTGATGTCGTTTTTATTTTGGCAGATCTGCTGTTCAAGCGAAGACGATATAATTGCCTGACTCGTTGGCGTGCCATCTTGTCTAAATTTAGAATATCGCACTGGTCAGTATACGCAGCGCTGTACTGCATTACATCTGTCTATCAAACCGAGTCTCTGTCATCTTCTACGAGTTTCACGGACACGGGCGGAACGGAGTATGGAGCAGGAGAATTCTACCAGATCTGGAAAGCAATTGACCAGTAACGATGTCTGCTGCCACGCTGTGTCGGAAGTTGGTAATTCCATACGGACGATACTGGCGGAAGTCTCCTTCCGGACTTGAAGGGCTGGCGTATAACGCAATAAACGTAGAATTGAGTTCATCGAAATATGGGACGGACAGGAGGATCTAGCCAGGGTGTCACCCACTGCAAGCGGATCCGTTCCGTTAGCTCCGCGATCGGCGACGGAAGCGGGGAAAATCGAGCCGGGGTCGTCCGGATGGACTTCCTGGTTGAGGGCTAGTTTGTTCTTGTTCGAATAACTTTCTTTGTTCTTTTGCAGAGTCTCGCCGCGTTCGTTTCTCTGTCAATTATCGCGTTCGATTGTATCATGAAGGACGACACATCAAGAACCACGACGCTCACATTGACCGAGCCCACCCCGATGCAGGCTGCGGCCATTGCATCTGGCGGCGGCATCTGGGGTGATCCGACTGTCGAGCTGAGTACAATGGGTGACCAGCGACAAGCCACACGCGTCAGGAGCCTGGAGTTCCATCAGGATGATCTCAAATTGAATTCGCAAAAGGGGAAAAATGCGATTGTCATGGGTTGCATTGCTTTCAGTACTGGTATCGCGTCTTTTCTTGCTGGTGTCATTACTATCGCTATTCCTATCATGGCCCAAGATCTTCATATCCCCGACAACCTGGTTTTATGGTAAGCTTGGCACGACACTCTTTCCAGGAGACAAGTAATTGAAGTTGCTGACGTACCGCAGGCCGGTCACGGTATACTCTTTGGCTTGTGGATGTACTCTCCTCGCGTGTGGCTCGGTCTCGGATGTTATCGGAAGCAGACGAATGTTCTTGTCAGGCTGTTTCCTTCAATGTTTCATGACATTGGCTTGCGGTCTATCCAGGAACACGGCAGAAATCATCGCTTTTCGCTCTTTTTCAGGCATCGCAGCTTCCTTCTGCTTACCATCCGCCGTCAGTCTCATCAATGAGGTCTTTCCTCCCGGTAAGGAGAGAAACATCACTTTCGCTATGATGGGTGGAGCTCAACCTTTTGGTTTTGGTATCGGCATGGTCCTGGGTGGTGTCTTTACTGGAACTATTGGCTGGCAGTGGGGCTTCCATGTTGCTGCTATCATCAACTTTTTCATGTTCATTCTGGCTGCGTGGCAACTTCCTCCCACTCCAGCTGCTCACAAGCAACGCATCTGGTCTCGATTAGCGAACGACATCGATTGGCTCGGTCTCATCCTTGCGAGCGGCTTCCTCGCCATGCTGTCTTATGTCATTTCGTGAGTTTCATATTTTCGAAAGAACTCGCCTCTACTAACATACCTTGCAGTGCATTGACCGGCGACTTGACAGTGATGAAGAAGCCTGTCAACATCACTCTGCTGGTCCTCTCATTCGTTCTCCCGGGCGCTTTTGTTCTCTGGGTCGGACGTCAAGAGCGCCTCGGGCGACCTGCACTCATTCCCAACTCTCTTTGGCAACACAAAGGATTCTCTTGCATCTGCTTCAATGTTTTTTGTGTCTGGGCTGCATTCAATGCCTTTGAGCAATACGCCAACTTTTTCTTCCAGGACGTTCAAGGCAACACACCTCTGGGCACTGCTCTTCGCTTCTTGCCTGCTCCCGTCTCTGGAGCTCTTGCCAACATTGGAGTCGGTCTGCTCGTCCATCGCATCCGCGGAGACTGGATCGTCGTGCTTACGAGCATTGTTTCCGCTCTCGCTTCGCTCTTGATGGCCATCATCAACCCCGACTGGTCATACTTCCGTTGCGCCTTTGTAGCCCAATTCTTCAACCCCGTCGGTGCTGATGGCATGTTCACCGTTGCCAACCTGCTCATTACATCCATGTTTCCACCTGGCGAGCAAGGAGTTGCAGGCGGCGTATTCAACACCATTTCTCAGACTGGAAAATCTGTTGGTATGGCTTTGACATTGCTTATCGCTCAACAAGTCACTGCAAACTCTTCTTACGAGGACAAAACATCTCCAGCAGCACTAATGCATGGATATAGAGCTGCATTCTGGTTTTGTGTTGCTTTGATTGTAGCGAGTTTGCTTGTCAGTGTTTGGGGACTTAGAAGGATTGGAAAAGTTGGTCTCAAGAAGGATTAGAGCTCTTTCTGCATTGTTTGGGAGGTACAAAAAGTTTTGCATTTTTGCAGATACTATGGGTAAATTTTCGCTTGCTGCGATATTGTACAGTCTTGATTATCTGCTCATCACCTATGTTCCCAGTCTGATACCACAAGAGCGTTTTAATAAGCTTGACTGAACCACAGAATTTCGACTGGTTATTTTGCACCCCAGGGTCGATGCCTCATTCGCTTGAATATCCTCCGCAAAAGCAAGCGATGTTCACACGCAGTCTTTCTTGAGCGATATGATAAGTTGAATGGAGAGATATTGATGATCTGCAGAGAACGGACAGTTCCACTCGGTACTTTAGGTCAAAAAGTGAAGCGTTGCGAGGATGGAGATGCACAAGATGGGGACTCTAGGGAAGTCAATCGATCCCAATGCAGGAAGGAACGAGATTGTGATGATGGGAGCTTGAGTTTGGAAGCAAGTAGTACAGCTTGAGAGGATAGGGTAGTACAGTAGCACCTCCAATCCCTCAATGTGTTCAATCACTGAGGGCAATGCTGATCTATGGGGTCGAAACAGAATGAAGAATTTGACAAATCACCCTCCCTGCATTCGAGATAAACTATGGCTACTCCACTTTGTCTTCCGGCATGCAGGTTGGTTTTCTGTGCAGCTGTAGAGTGGAGAAGAATCTCCGTGTTGGTTTAGCGACCTACACTCCTTGAAAATCGTCGCTGCGATGTTTCATTGTTTTTCTCGCTCCTTTCCCAACACCATAGTCGCGAACTTTCTTTCTTCTCCGCCACTACCAAATCCTTGCCACTTTACTGCACAGCACCAATTCCTACAACATGGATCAAGGCTATGAGAGCCCCTTGTTTTGCCGCCACGACACACCCCCTCGCAGCGGCGTGCCGCCAGGTTATGTGTCTATACGCCCTCTGCTACTCCAGCGACAACAGTCGGAGTCAGACCAGCAAGATCAATACAGCGCAGAGTCAGGGGAGGAAGCATTTCAAAGCTCCGGTCAGGCGAGACCTCCCAATGAAGGAGGCCAAGGCAGATCAAGCGCGCTCATCGACTTTGACGATGGATTTGCAGATCACGGCAACGACTCAGCCTCTGCAGCCACGGAGAGTGATTATGCGCAGTACACATCTTTGCCGTCATTCCTTGATCAAGTAGCCACCCAGAGCTATGACCTGAGAGAAAACGCTGCCTTTGGCGAGGGTCAAGTCTCGCCCGATGACAGTCTCGCCGAGTCTCTTGAGCTCTCAGATGGACGGTATGAGCAGACTGTTGAAGCAGCTCAGCCTCAGCGTGGACCTGTCGGTGATGAGAGTCCGCTCTTCTGCCGAGATAATACTCCGCCTCGCAGTGATGTGCCTCGTAGTTATCGATCCTTGAGATCGCTCATGGGTACAAGAGCCCGCCGAAGTCAATCTCCTGTGGCTCAAAATAATCCAGGTCTACGCGAAACGTCGCGTGGACTCGAGACGCAGCACCGTCAGTCAACCGGAGCTACACAGCTACTCAGCAGTCTTCCTTTAACCCACTGGCACCTTTCCAGACTACTCCCTCGCGACCTCAGCCACGCCAACGCCCAATTCCAGCCTCGCCAACGACATGCACTCAGTCTGCTGCTCAGCAGAGACCAATCCTACCATACGTCTTCCAGCCCTCAAGCGTACCACAAACCCCCATGGAGTCCACCCTGGCCGTCCCTCTCATCACTAAAGGAGAAGCAAGATCAGGAACTGCTGTCTATCCCAAACTATCACCCGTCACCACCACGACCGCTGAGAGACTCTACACTCTCACTGATGCCCAAGTGTATTGGAACTCTCGCGGCAGACCTCAGTGCTTCAAGGTCGGCTGTGACAATAATCAGGGTATTGGTTACAGTAGTGAGGTTAGCAGAGACGAACATATCACGAACACGAGGTATCACAGTCAGATCCCTCACCTTGGGTACGGGCAGAACAAGCGAGGTTATCGTAAGATTCATCGATCGATAATCTGATTGAGTAATTACTAACATCTTGCAGAAAATGGAAGAGAATATCCACTGTTGTAAGCAGGAAGCACCAAGCTTGAGTCTCCATCAGCATGTCTCACAGGCTCATGAGAGTTGCTCATCGAAAGTCTGCAAACCATTGCCTTTGATGAGAGAAAGGTAGCAGTGCCACAGCACGAAGACAAAAGTCAAGTCGTCAATAGAGGAAGAGGAGGAAGTTTCTGTCAAGTCAGAGAAGACATAGGGCTCATTTAGGGAGCAGAAGAGGAGTCCCTTTGGATCAGCAAAGCGGTCCGGCACGCATAGCCTAGGCTCGGACGTGGGCATGGCCTCATGTACTGTCATGAATGCAACATTCGCTGTATTCCATGCTGTCAAAGATATTGTCTTTGATACCTTCATTGTCTCAAGCTGCAAAATGTTGGTCTGTGTCTGACATGGGTACTTTGCCAAACGTGGAAAAATGTCTCAGACCTTTATGCAACTCAATTACCATATTCTTCACGCTCTTCATGGAGCACCAAGACAGGTTCTGCTTCATGTGGAAAGCATGAACAGGTCAAATCCAAATACCCGCGTGGTTTTGTTATGATGTGTCTCAGACTCTCGGCTTCCCACAACATCAGGCAAAGAAGAGTAGATTACTGTACATTGATACAGCGACACAAGAAGATTATGTCTCGAGGTGATAGTATCTTTGAACCCTTGGCCGAGAAAATGTACACTCGGGGTATGTTGACTCTTTCCGCGTCATGGGACAGATTGTCGGGAGTCTTTCTGCAACACATCGGAGTCGTGCTGGAAGGGCTGCAAGAAAGAGACCTTCCAACACGAAAGTGAAAACAAGTTCCGCTTCGACGCGCTGCTCCATCTTTCGGCGGCTCGTGGTTCTCAACCTTTCTTCTTCTCACCTGTCTCGTATCCTCACTGACACTCTCGGACGAACCAACCACAATCGAGTAGGCACTTGCATTGCGTTCCTCTTACACGAACTCACACCGCGTGCAGTCATACCATGCCATCCGAAGAGTTTCACAGGATAATGGCCGACCTGCGCGAGCGCGAGAAACGTCTGTACGATAATCTGGCCGCTCTTGAGGGGGAGGGTCGGGCAGTCGTCAGAGACCATCGCGAGCTTCTGGTTGCTATTGAGAATGACCAGGGACCCACTCACCCGCCTCAGCACCCTGTGGCCGAGGCTCTGAATGCCTTCCACTCTACTCAGTTTGTTGAGCCTCCTGCTGTGGCTTCTGGCGCTGAGGTTCAGCCTGTTGAAGATGAAGACTCGCTGTTCATCCCTGGAGAATCTGGAGAGTCACGCCGCGTCAGTGGGAATGCCGAGGAGTCGCTGTTCATCTCTGAAAGTGCCGAAGATGCACTCCCTAGCCCACAGCATGCTAAGAACTCGCTCTCCGTCCCCGAGGATACTCGCATCGAGGAGCCCACTGCCGATCCTCGCCCTCGTCCCAAGCGACGCGTCACCTTCTCAGATGCCCCTGATACTATCTTCGGCGCCATGTCTCCTTTTGCAAACTTCGGATCTGGAGATGCCGCCAACACCGACGAGCTCTTGCCCGTTCAGTCGCCGTCCGGCGATGCTCACATTAACGACAACGAGCCCGTCTACATAGGTAATCGACACGCCGTCAAACGTGCTCGCCATTTCTTCAGAACCTCGACATTGATGCCCTCTTCAGGCCTCACTCCCACCGTCACCCAGCATGACCACGTCAACGCCACTCAAGAGTCTCTTCCCCCACCAGTCACTTCTGACGACACCAACATGAGCTTCGAGGAGCCAGTCTACAATGGTATTCGGCGTCCTTCCAAACGTGTTCGACACTTCTCACGAACTTCAACATTAATGCCTTGTCCAGCTTTCGCTACCATCGCCTCCGAAGACGACCACGTCAACGCCGCCCGAGAGTCTCCTACTCTCCCAATCAACGCTCACGATACCATGATGGGTTTCGATCAACCAATCTACGCTGGTAACAGGCGCCCTGTCAAACGTGTTGGACACTCTTCCAGAACTTCAATATTAATGCACAACACAGGCTTTACCCCTAACTTGCCTGACAACAAACCTGCTTCCGATCCTCAGAGCTTCGTCGGTACCTACGACCATCAGGACTTGGTCAAAGACTACAATGTTCAGAATCTCGCCGGCATCTACAACCCCCAGGACTTCGACAACAACTACAACGCTCAAGACTTCGCCGGTAGCTACAACCCTCCAGATTACACCAGCAACTACGACCCCAACATCCCCGCGGGCGGTCTTGTTCAGCCATGGCAAGGCGAGCAGTACAACGACATGACAGCTGAGTCCAAACTGCCCGACCATGGCAACTCCCACTTTGTCTGCCCCTACCCCGATTGTGGCAAGTTGTACGTCGACTCGGTCGACGTGGAGCAGCATCTGAAGCATCATCATCCTGATTGGGCTTTGATCAAGGATGCTGTAACTGCCTCCGATAGTATGTGATGTGAGTACAGACTGTTGCTTGCGTTAGAGAAGGATAATGCTAACTTCCCATAGCTTCAAAAGGTCTGGATCTTTCAAAGAGATGATGAATAGACGTTGGAAGATGAGTTTGGAACGTCATCAAGATTGGACTTGGGCGGAGAGACAGACTATCGAACTCAGCACGTTCGTTTGAGACGACAGAGAATGGAGTACAGAACCAAGAGACTATTTTGGAGTTTGCGAAGTCTTTGAGCAACGCAGAAAGGCGAAAGAAAGTTGAGGTGTTCCAACACTGCCATTCTCCAGTAATACAGTCACGGCACAGCCCCGACAATGGAAGTCCTTAAGTATCAACATAACTTCTCCTAACTTACAAGACCTTGCATACAGCTTCTCAAATGTTTGTGTATCTACTCCAGTACACTCAAGAAGGAATCGTTTTCACAAGACTTCAACAGCGACGTTTCCCATCGGTAGTCTTGTGCATGCAACCCCTTTGAGCCTTTCCATGGAACGTCGATTGATATTTCTCCTTCCCCACTGGTGTCCATTTGCATTGCTAGAGAAGTTCATGGTTGATCTTGATAACATACTCATGTCCAGGCTCGAGGCCTTAGGACTTCCCCATGTAAAGACTGCGATCGGCGTTTTTGCGTGAGACGTAATTTCTAGCGGAGTAGTGGGTGGTGATTGCTCTGAAGCGTATGAGGCTGGGGTCATCGAGAGTTTGATATCAACAAACGGGGCGTTCTTGGCTAGAGACGCCATTATTTGGACGTGGAAAAGCATGCTTGAATGATCGCATACAAATTGGGTGTTGAAGTCCGTAGAGAGCGAAGGATCCTATGATACGTCATGAGTTTGCGGCCAAGTACTCCCAGGACCATAGCATGGCTTCAAGTACCTATAGATAGTCATATGATAGCCTTCGAAATCCATCTCGTATCCACTGAAGGGTTTCCTGGCCCATTTTCTCTCTGGACATTCATCTGTTCCGAGGTTCTTTTCTGCATTACTACAGCTGCTAGGCTGAGGTTTGGCCGGAAGGAGATTATTGAGTCGACTATCCCTATAAGATGTAACACTTCGGGGATCTCCCATGCGGCCAGCAAGTTTGCGGATGAGTATCGAAAGGCATAATAATCTACCATATCCTTTGCATGTCCACTGAAAGAGGCTGGAACCACATAGTCTCTCTGGACAAGCTTCTCGTTTGGATGTCTTTTTTGCATTTCAATAGTGCTTTGATCAGGGCTAGCCAGAAGGAGATATTGAGGTCAAGTCGACAATGCCACGTCGAGGTCTAGCTCACCGGGGACCTCCTGTGCAGATTGCATGGGTTCAGTCACTCATCAAGATGCATGATATTCTATCAGACTGTTCGTATGCCCACTGAAACAGTCATGAGGCATACGCTCTCTCTGGACAAGCTTCTCCTTTGGAGTTTCTTCTGCATTCCTCCAGACTACATGCTGAGGAATAGTCACAAGGAGATCATGGAAGCAAATCGGCAATGAGCTATCGAGCCGTGACTCTTCACGATCTCCGAGGCAAGTTGCATGGTTTTGGGTGTTTATCAAAAGGCTTAGTGCTTTATCGTACTCCGGAATGTTCACTCAAGGGGTTAGAAGGCACACTCTCCCCTTTGCACAAGTTGCTGCTTGCTCTCCCTTCTGCATCTCTACAGGTACTATACCTAGGCTAGGCCGCAAGGAGAACTATCGTTTGACAACAACCCGTCGAGACGTCATCCACCGTCGTTTGCTCAGCCTAGAATGTTCCGTGCTTCACTATCAAAACACGTCGTTCTTCACACCATAACCTTCTCTTCTTCACAACGTCCAACAACAACGATTTCCTCTCTTCCACGCACAGTCGACTCGAAACAATGACTCTTCTATCAACATACATGGACTTCAACGCTCTTCTCACCCTCGAAGCTTTCATCATGTTCCTGTTCCTTCTCCCCTTCTACATCGTGATCTTCTTCATGATTGTGTAAGATCTGCTCCTTCCCGTTGTCTTCTTTGTCTACTGACACGCTTACAGCGCCGCCCGCCACGCCCGCAACGAGCGCCGCCTCGCCCACGAGCTGCGCGTCATGGCCGCCGACGAAGAGGCTCGCTACAACAGAAGCCGCCGCGAAGCCAGAGAGCGCGAGGAGAAGCGCATCAAGGAAGAAGCTCTGCTTCGCGAGGCCACTCGTCAGGTCTCTCACCACGACAACACCAGCGACAACGACGACGAGGGTGGCCTGCAAATCTTCCACAAGAACAACCGCCCTGCTCCCTGGATGGTCGCCTCCGGCGTCTTGCCTAGCCGGGACCGTAAGCGCAGTTAAGCACGAATTGGAGGTCACAATTTCATCGCGAAACGGGTCACTGCAGTTTGAAACTGCCATCGGCTAGTCATTCAGGAGTCGAAAGTCACAGAGCAACCATCAGATCTCTTCAGATCGTCTACAATCCGAGCCTCTCTCCCACCTAATTCAATGTCTATATTTTGTCGTGATCTTTGATCCATTGTGCCCTTGCTTCCGTTTCTTTATTCACCAACGAGACACTCATTCATCACTGCCGTCCAGCTTTTATGCATCACAACGAGACAAAGACCTCCTCTTTGTACGTCCGAACAATCACATTATACCGCCCCTACTGATGCAGTTTACTTAAAGCGGAGCAGGGTCACCTTGCTAGCAGTTCAGAATTACCAAATCACCACATCCACAACCACAAACGAAACACCAAAGTCAGTAACATGAGTATCCTCAACTCCAACCCTACGTTCAACACGGGCGAATGTCCGGTCTGCCTCGATGAGAAGCCACTCTTCACTTTGCCTTGTACACACAGTGGTTATTGCCAAATCTGTCACGCTGACGCTTTAAGAAACTTGCAGGAAGGTGATCTCCAACCTCAATGTCCCTTCTGCGCAACCAACATTCCCATGCAGACCTTCGAGCCAATCGTCCCTCCCGAGCTCTACGCCACTGTAAGTACCAGAATGCTTGAGTGGGGAATCCCTGTCGACCAGCGTCTGTACTGCTCCAACACCGACTGCCTGAAGTTCATACTTCTGCAAGCGGCCAGTGTACTTGTGGCACTGTTACTTGCTTGTCTTGCAAGAACAGCGCTCACGAAGGTCCTTGTCCAGACGACGAAGGTCTCAAGGCCGCCGTTGAAGCTGCTGAAGCTGATGGTGGAAAGAAATGTCCTGCATGTGGAGAAGTTGTTCTTCGTGGGCCAGGATGTCGGCACATTTCTGGACATTCATCATGCCAGCATCATTGGCGCTTCCTCTGTCTCGCCGACTGGGAAGACTGCATGGGTTCCTGCGAGGGTAGTCACGCAGATGCAACAAGAGTTCACGGAGATGATACTGAAGATGAAGGATTCGAGCTCACGCCAGAGGAACGAGAGGAGGTTGCTGCTGAAGAAGCTGCTGATTTTGTTAGCCTTGATGCTGAGTTCGGACACTTGGATCTGTCCTCGGCCGGTCAGCTCCTTAGATTGCTTCAAGTTATTGCGATCGTCTACAGCGAGGATATCATCAGGAGTGAGCCTGAGGTTGCTCACAGTCTCCACTGGGCTGCACATTACTTGACTCACGTTATTGAGGGCGATGATGTCCTTGAACAGGGTCTTCAACACTACACCGCATGGCGTATCATCACCATTCGCGATCGCGAGATTCCTGTCCAAACCAGCCCTGGTGAACAGACTTATGCCAACAATGAACAGCTTCTTGAGGACTTCTTGTGGCCTCTCCGCCAATCCAGAACAGACAGATTCATCGACGCGGAGGACGAGGCTACTGAAGTGCTCAGCCAGTATGACGACCCGGACCTTGCTGACAATCGCCGCTTCCACGAAACTATCTTGCTGTCCTTGGTTGGGGAAGACTACGAACCAACCTCGGACCTTGCTTCGTGATGGACTGTTCTGATATTGAGTATGAGATACTGCTGGCGGCTCATCTGGTTTCTGATTAATTAGCATAACTACAAAATCATATATTTCTTTTTTCTTTTTGTCAAAATATGAATGTCTTCCTGAATAATGTAAACCTCGAATAATCCGCGTGCATGTACTGTAAAATGAGTCTCGACCATTATAAAAATAGTCCGAGGATGTCTTCCGATGCGGTTAGGCAGTAGAAGCATGCAACAGTAATAATGGAAAATCTGTCTGCAGTATTTCATGCAATTAGTCTGATCCGCAAGGCTTCATACTGCTGCTAAAGTACCTCCAGACTTGCCGACTGCGACAGTATCGTCAAAACAGGAGAAGTACGTGGGGTACGGACGGTCTTTTGAGTTCAATCCCGCGGACTCACAAACGGGATTTTAAGTTTCTCTATACCGTAGAGAGGCAATGCACAGTAAAGTTACACTACAACAATCCAATCATCGCCAGCTGACGTCAACGGCTTCAGAACTCAACCACAAATACTTGATGCAACTCGCGTTGAGTCCTCCCAGCCAGGACATGCTGTCTCCTCGCATCCTGGCGAACATTCAAAGAGGATGGCGTGGTATAAGCGCGAAAATCGCGAATCCGTCGATGTCGAGGATGAGGCCGGTGTGGGCCTAATAACGCCGGGATCAGAAAAGAGACACCCGACACAGGAGCGGCAGTCATGGATCTCAAAGTCATCCTTGAGCGTTGCTCTAATGTTATCGAATGTCGCTTGGGCTGGTTTCTGCCTATTGCTTTGGCGAGAACTACGGTCATCTCGAGTCCATGCTCTCGCAAGTCATAAGGGACTTGAGGCAGATTTCGGTATCTTTCCCTTTAAGACATGACCGAGTTAGTAGACAGCGATGCTAAACAATTGCCTCGGACAGTAAGCACGACTCCTCTACCAGACAAACTCGCGACAGTCAATTTCGACGACCTCCTCCTCTTCAATCATACAAGCCACACGGTATACCGAAAGATGGATCCCAATCTTCCACTCTACTTCGGCAAGCCTAGCCCGGCTATCGATGCTGCATGGGCAGACCTTCTTCAATATGAGTACCCTGCCATAACGCCTGAGGAGATTGCCTTGAACCCCTCTCTGTCCTACGACATGGACAGGGACAAGCATCCTGTGACTGACAAATATCACTTTGCCCTCGACGTTTTCCACAACCTGCATTGCTTGAATGCCGTGAGGATGGAGCTTGATAAAGACTATTACGGCGCACACGACCACGGTCATGTTGGTCGACGAGCAGAAGGGAATCATGAGACTCATGCATCACAATCGCACTCGCAACATCAAGGTGCCCTGGAAGCCGCTCAGAGAGACCACATCGACCACTGCATGAATCATATCAGGCAGAGTTTGCAATGTCGACCCGATCTCAGTCCAGCAGCAATGCATGTTTTCGAAGACACAGACGGGTCAAAGTACTTTCTGGGCAATGCTGAGAAGCATACGTGCTATGACTGGGAGAGTATCATGAAATGGGCTGCTGCGAGGAACCCTGAGCCGGGATACATAGTCCCCGTGCATTGAAGCTATTCTTTCATTGAGACCAGGATACTCAGAATCATCCGAAAAATATCACACAGAAGAATACCAGACAGCTTTTCATCTTGTATCTCGTGATCCCTGAGTCGCTTCAAAGGTCCTTCGAATATGACTCTGCTTGTGTTAAGTTCCTTCTTCTCAATTACCTGGATGCTTACGTAGAACACCTCTCTTGTGAAGGAATGGACCGGTGGAAGGAGGTAAGATGCGAAACGAGGTTCCTGCGGAGTCGGGCCATGAGAAGCTTATTACATTGTTTACGTCTTCCTGATAGAATGATATTTACGGCTTCTAAGGGTAAGAAGTGCTTCTGTTGAACAATCGAGCGAGTGACTAACTCTGTGTATATTCTCGTGACTGTTAGTGGTATCGAGGTTTGTTTAATATAGATCTGCATTTTATTCCATATGCATTTGGGTAAAGTTCGCATCTCTTTGTTTGTTCGTGTACTTTGCGGAAGATTTCTTTGTGTGAGCGTGGCCTAGATCGTGGAAATGGATGCTTTGTTGGCTTGACACCATCTTTTCCAAAACAACACACCCGCACCCACGACATTTTTGTAGCTGGAGTGTTTCTCAAACGTGGCCGAAGTACATCAGCACTGAGCTGGAGCATTCTTTGCATAGCAGCGGCCGACTCGCCAAAATAATTGGCCGCAGCACGCACGCTCTACATAATGCCACCTAACAAAGACCCTTACGAAATCCTCGGACTGCAGCCAGGTGCCAGTGAGTCAGAGATAAAGAAGGCATGGCAGAAAGCAAGCCTCGAGCACCATCCCGACAGAAACCCGCATCCCGACTCCACCCAGCGAATTCAAGAGATCAACAATGCGTACGAGATATTGTCAGACCCCGAGAAACGCAAGAAATACGAGCCGATAGGTCAATGCCCGGACTTCACTCAAGGTTACTGTGCCTCTTGTTCAAGGCACACGGATGGGAAATGCACACACGAGTTCAAGTTCAAGCCGGCTCGCCCTGCGCCCATACCGGTCTGTCACTGGTGTAGAGATGAAACCTCAGACTTTCAGACAGGTCTTTGTACTGAGCATCTCTGGTGTTCCAGATGTTTCATATCGCGCTACACTCTAGCGATGAGGGATGCTCGCTGTTGTGAGCGAATGGTCGCACATGCAGTGGTGGACTCGCTTCTACCAAGACCTATTGCAACACTTTATGATCTGAAGCAGGCATCCGACTTCGAATATTGGCGTCAGCAAAAGCATTACCATGATCTTTGTGACGATGTCAGAGATTGGCAGGAAGCAAATCCGGCTTTGGCGTATGGGCTCGCTGCCGCGCAAGCCTTATTGAAGAAGAACCAAGAGATCGACAGATTGCAAAAGCAGCTTTTTCACATCCAGATTAACCGAGCGCCACCTGACAAAGACACACAAGACCTCAAAGACCAATTGAACATGATGCGTCAACGACACTCAGCACTCGAGAACACATGCAAAGTTCTCCGAGAGGCAAACGAGAGGAATGTCGCAAAGTTCTCTGCAACTCAGAAGGAGAGCTTTGCGAGGATCAAACAACTTGAACAACAGCTCAGGGCGGGGAAGAAAACCAAGAACGAAGACCTCAAGACACAGCTTGCCGACCTCAATGCCAATCCAGACCATGGCAAGTTCCAACGGAAGTGTATCGTTCTCGAAGCAAGCCTTGCGAGCGCTCAGGCTACCATTCAATGCCTCGAAAAAGAGCTCAAGACCGCAAAGACATCAGCAAAACCAGCAGCAGCAGCATCCGAGAGCAATTTGAGGGATGAGCTGATCCGCAAGCATACGCTAATCGCGGAACTCGAGCGATCACTCAAGATTGCCAAAGATGCGAACGCTAAGAATGTCCAACTGTTCTCTGAGGCTCAAAAGGCTCGAAACGCTGCAGAGAACAATGAAGCTGTTGTAAAGAAGGAGAACGGCAAGTTGACAGCTGAGCTTGCCGCTGCTCGATCAGAGCTCGAACAACTTCGACAGGATCCTGCAGTAACCAGTACCAGTGCTCGAGACGAATCTGTCCTAGCTGTAAAAGACCTCGCTATCGAAACACGAAACAAGGATTTGGAAGACAAAGTCGCTAAGCTGCAACAGGAACTGCAAGAGCAAAGACAAGCTGTTGCAGACAGAGACACAAAGTGTGAAGCTGAACTCGTCGCCGCTCAGAAGCGCTGCAAGGATCTGGAGGCTGAGCTTGCTACCGTACGATCGAGTCTCCATCAGCAAGAGCAAGTCCTCGCTGATACAGAAGGGAAGCATCAAGCTGAGCTATCTGCAGCTCAAGCAGACACAAAGACGGCAGTTGACAAGGCAGCAGCCGCTAAGCAAGAGCTCGAGAATACAAAAGTTCGGCTCGCCGAAGCCCGAGAAGAGAAAGGTTCCGCGCAGACTTCCTCGGGCTTCTTGCACCATCGCACCAACCTGCTCGACCAACAACATGACCATGAGGGCAAATGTCAGCAGTCCGAGGCTAAGAATGCTACGTCTCACGAAGTTGATGACCCTTCTACCGTCGCTCCTCCTCAAATCAAGATTCCTGTCCTCGAGCGCCTCAAGACTATTCAACAAAAGGTGCCAGCAGAGACTGGGCTGAGGAGTTCTCCTACACCTTATGCAGCTTCACCTGTATCTGCTCTGCATCATACAGCACCCAACACATCTTCTCCACGTGCGCCGGCGACGCCTCGGATCACGACGCAGCAGACTTCATTACCCGCATCGCCCAAGATGCCTCAGCCTCTGTCAGCCCCCAACTTGAAAAAGGCTGTTGCGTCTCCTACATCGATTTCTCCACCTACGACGCTTTCAAAGCCGCTGCACGTACCTTCAAGTGCACCAGCCAACGTCCCTGCTTTCAATATAACCAAAGAAACAACTCATGATGTAGTTGCCACAGGTCATCAAGCTTCACAAAACGAAGCCACCAAGACTCACATCAAACCCTTCGATTTTGCAGCTTATCAGAAAGCTCTCCCCAGCTTCCATTTCGGAAGGACAAACAAGACGAAAATTTTGAGCGATCTCAAATCAAATACAGTCAAGCCCGTGTCGTCTACTGGAACTCCCACGTGCAACAGTACAGCCGCGACAGAAAATCAAACTTCGCAAGATACAGTCGATAAGCCTAAGTCTAAGCCTTTCGACCTGGCAGCTTATCAGAAAATTATGGCGGCTAGTAAGCTTAAGCCCAGCTTTGATTTCTCAAAGATGAGCGAGGCTGTCAAGAAAGAAGACTCCGACTCAGACAATTGGATCAAGCTTGTTTCACCTGGCATTATGACCAAGGACAAGACTACTGCTTTGCCAGCTAGTCAAACTGAACAGCCGAAGCCCATCAACACTACTCCTCAGCCAACCAGTCAAACCGGGCAGCCGACGTCTACAGCTTCAAAGACAGACAACAAGCCCGCGACACCAACGGGTCTTTTAAAGGCGCAGCTTCACTACGCGAGAGCAACCCAAAAGGCAGCACAAGAAGATGCCAAAAGAACAACAGAAGAAGTCTTGCGACTCCAAGCGGAGCTCAAGCGCTACAAACAGTTCGAATTCGACGCCTACCATGAGATTGCCAGAGCAAACGAGATGTACAACTCGCTAGAACGCAAAATTACGAAGGCTAAGAATCAACCGCGGCAGTCAGAAGGAGCCTTAAAGATCCCAGCCCGGCATTTCACACACCCAGTCGACGACAACGATAAGAGCGCATCCGAACGCCTTGCCACAATGAGCGAGAGCTTCGCACCAATGAAATCAACAATCAAGAGATCGCTAGCAGCAAGCAAGAAGAAGATCGAAAAGGAGCAAGAGTCATCTCTCAAGAAGTCGGCCAGAAGGAACCGACGTCTCCGCGACACGATCAGACAAAAGGACCAGGAGATTGAAGACATGAGAATCGACTACGGAAACAGATGGGCCACTCTTCTCGACAACGTCTGTGCCAAAGAGTCGGAAGTTAGGCGTCTGAAGAAATCATTGCATATTCATGAGTCAAGAAACAGTAGCCAAGCATCGATTGGTGCTCGAGACTCGCCTCAGTCAAGCGAGAAAGACATTGAGAGGGTCACAGGAGCAGGAAAGAGCCGACCAAAGAACCCACTGCATGCTCGATGCAGTAGCGCATCATCGACTGACTCTCTCCATTTACCTCCATCGAGAGTCACAGCTAAAGAGCCAGAGATCAGAAAAGCAATACTATATACTCCCAAGTCAGGCAGCAATATGGACAATCTGAATATCATTCGCCATGGTGGTCAGAAGATTGATGGTCAGAAGATTAACGGTAGCAAGCACCCGCAAAAGGAACTTGGATTTGAAGAGGAAGAGGAACTTTGAGAAAACTGGAATTGGTTTTGGATTTGGAGTTCTTGTATTGTGACTTTTGTTGACTCCATAAGGCATCTTGTTCTTTTTCTGGTACTGAACAAATGCACAGTAGTCCTCGTGATGGCGACCGCCCATTGAGTACATGCTTCTCGTTCAAGTCAGTGGTGATAATTAAGAGGCTCTCGGTGGACGGTATACCAAAACCAAAAATGTCCTGCATCTTAATAGCACGTTTCGCGCCCAGATATCTTTCTAGGAGTTCAACGGTTCTTCAAAGAACGAATCAGCGACCACAAAAAGCATGCTTCTGTACTTACATGAAGCAGCAATGCTTCCAAAGTGATGACGATGTAGAAGCAAAATGAGATGTCGCGCACAATGTATCCGATCTTGAAAATGTCGTTCCAGGGAATCTCGTCACGGTGAAAGAAGCCGATGAAGTGCAGCACGTGGACCAGCGAGTAAAACATGAGGAGGCCAGAGAGCATGAAGAAGAAGTAGTCGATGATGAGAGCGATGAGGAACGTCATGGTATTATCGTGAATGATGGTGGTTGTATGCAGAGAGACGGCTCTGAAGTCTGTGTTGGCTTGTTGAGAAGAAGGTAGGTGATGGTCAGAGTTTACTTGATCGTCTCACAGGCACATCCACTTCACGTTCCTACCATCAAGCTGCAAAGAGCACTTGCAACATGATTTTAGGCTCGATGAAAACAGGTCAAAAGCTTGCTGTATTACTACTCTCCATCGCTGGGGGAGTCTATTGTAGCTTGAAGTGCTACAAGGTATCTTTATGAGTGCAATCACCTCTCTTTATGCCTTCTGTCTGTGCACGAGCTATCTCTATCTCCAAAGCACTGCTCAATATCAACAATGCACGGAGCAGACCTACGAGCATCCGTCCACAAGTGACACCCGACGAAGCACTACCCAGGCATTCCTATGGCAGAGAGGAACCTTCGTCGTTGCCCTCGATACCCTCGCGCCTCTCCTCGTGTTACTCGCTCTCCAAGTCTTCCTCCTCGCTCTCTTGCTCGGTCACCTCGTCAGTGCCTGCTTCGCTGTCAATGCCTTCATCCTGGCGCAGCTTCTTTTACTCCACAGCTCTGTTCTTGTTCTTGTTCCTGTTGTGATTGTTCTTTCTCTTGGGAGACCTTCAATCCTCCTCGATAACGTCTTCATCCCCATCTTCAGTGGACTCTGCTTCGCCATTGTTGGTGCCTGTCTTCAAAGTTTTATACCAAGTACGCACTCTAGTGATGTACCCCTGTTACTGTGTCAGTAGTTTCTCTCAACCCAGATCGCGAGAACAACTCACCGACATATCAACCATGGGTCTGGTAGTCAAAGCCTCGTGGCGGACAGGAAGGTCAAAGTAATCATGATGGGTTCTGCCAGGTTCTGACTCGACCCAAGCGAACATCCTGATCATCTCTCTGCGCTGGCCATGGGAGAGGTCAGGCCATTCTTGATCACCCTCAAGCGCGCGTCTGAGTGAAGCACGGGTTCTGGCGATCATGTAGCGCCACTGACCTTCAGTGAGCTGAGCGGTCGGTTCGGATCTGACAAAACGACCGCGAGGGGTAATCATGATCCTGGCGTTTACACAGCGAGTACGAGGAGGGTCAGGGGTTGTGGCGACAGAAGGGTCGGGGCGTGCTTGAACGTCATCAACAGGGGCAACGTTGGTCGTGGTCCATGTGGGAAGAGTTGTCTGAGTTGCTCTCTGCCGATTGATATGGCGAGGAGCAGTTGTGAGGTTCGTTTCAGCCTGAGTAGGAGGTTCAGATGCTGCAGTTCTGGCGGTATCTCTGTTGTTGATCGTCATACTGCGAGTAGTCGGACGAGCAGCAGAAGCAGCAATGGTAATGAGGCGCGATGAGGGTTTGCTGCTGGTGGGTTTGGTGAGATTGGTCTCCTTGGCCATGCTCCTGGTATTGGGCCTGGCTGTGAAATTTTCGTCGCTTATTTGCTCAGGGATGGTCTCCTCTGCTTCAGCACGCTTGGTAGGAGCAAATGTCTTATTCTTCTTCGATGCGGTGTTGCTGCGCGCCTCCTTGGGAGCGGAAGTGGCCTTCTGCTTGACAATTCCCGATGAGCCAGCTTTTGATGTGGCCATACTCCTTGTGACTCGGCGGTGCTTCAGTGCACCGTTCCTGGTGGTGACCATGTTGAGATAGTCCAATCGATGGTCAACTTGGGCGTAAGAAGATGTGGTCGCGAGGTTGTGAAAGAGTAAACTCTTGTTGTTGTATTTCACTCAAGTCGATGCGAATTTTGCTCGTTTGAATAGTCCGTTGAGGTACACCTGAAAGACAACCATCATCGTGGACTAATCCTTTTTTGGCAATCTTCCGAGGCTTCTTGTGCAAATAACAGAGACACTATTGATATGCCTCGAGGTCAACTCGACCGTCAAACTTTTACTGCCCACACTTACATGACTTCGCATCGGACTGACCTTGGCTGACTATGTTCTACAGATCTGACAGCTCTGTACATTCCAACTGCCATCCGCAATGAGCAGCTGTCGCCTGCAACGAGACCCAGATTGCCGCCGCCATCAGGTTCGGAGATGGGAAGACAGCAAAGCTATTCGATCAAGCTCAAACTCCTGTCAGGGCCCGGTCCAGCCTCAAATGCACCTCGTCTGATCAATCCTGAATTTCCTCGGAACATCTACTGACTCATACGCGCTCTCCTTTCCACTTTCCACTGCTTCAGTTCTGGAAGGTAACAGAGAAGATGTTGCACCACTTCTACTCTCGAATCACGTGCTACAGCAGCGACTCAAAGGCTGGAGACCCAGTATCTATTGGACCTCCCAGTTGTGCCTTCAGGAGTCCTTGATTAGGGGCCAGGCTGGCGCTTTAACCACAGCTGAATGGCTTATTTCCTCTTGTGACGATGATGGTCGAACGCCAGGTTTTGACTTCTTCCACGATAAGTATCGCTTGTTTGCGTGCTACAGGGTCGTGGTACAAAAGAGCACATCATCGTCGCTGACCACAAGGTCATCTTTTTTGACGACGTGATAAGTTAGAAGAGCGGGTTCGTCGTTGTGCTGAGCGGCATGAGGGACAGCACTGGCAATTCTGGTGAACAGTAAAAAAGTTCGGCAGTCGTTACCATGCACAAGTTCAATGACGCATTGAACAATAACAGAGCAGAGAGATTGATGCAGACTTGAAGGAACCACAGCTCAACCAAGCCGGCGGAGCGTAACCGAAGCTGTGAGGAATGTAGTGGTCGCACGTTCGACTGCCGTCATTCTATACTACCTTTCAGCCGCCAGAGAATCGCTCATTGCGCTCGCAAAGGTCAAGAGAACCAAATTTTCTGCCAGTGTGAGAATGACAATGTGAAGATCTACAATATTCGGTGCATGCTGAAGGTTGCTGAGGTTGGACGAACAGAGACGACGCTCGCTGGCTTCAGATTGCGCCCGGTGTGGAGGGCTTTTGGCGCCACCAATACCCGAGTACTCGAGTACAACCTCTTCCACATCCGGCTCAGAACAATCAACCGCCAAAATCTCAGATGCAACAGTACTGCGAGTCCCCACTCGTAGCTGTCCACCGATGTTTGCTAGATTTTGAACAAGAGTGATTTGTCGCCGACTCGAGCTCTTTAGGACAAGTTTTCCAGGACAAATCATTATGCAACGTGAAATGCAAGGTGAAACAAAACTGACGGTTTCATTCTGATCTCAACGACAATCTAGCATACAAGTAATCCGCAGTATCCACCTCATAACATATTCATGCAATTCGTATCCATGCAACGCTGTTCAAAGCATTTACAGCATCAACACAGCAGCAACAGCGGCTCCAATACCGACACCAGCACCAGACACACCCATGTTCGAAGCAGCACCGGTGTGAGTAGCGGTGGCTGCAGTTCCCGATCCAGAGCCAGAGGTGCTAGAAGCCGCAGAAGCGGCATTCACGCGGACGCCATAGGCAACAGTAGTGGTGGGTGTGCCAGAGACAGTAGTAGTGATGGTCGAAGTGGCAGTAGTGGAAGCCTTGCAGCCCGACCACGAAGTCCAAGGTGCGTTTGTACCCCAAGGACCAGAAGTCCAACCAGACCAGGTGCTGTCAGGGCAGTTGCTTCCACCCCACCAAGAGGTCCAAGGTCCGGAAGTCCAAGCACCGGTGCCCCAAGGACCCCAGCCAGAGTTTGTGCCATTGGCGATGTCACCGAAAGGGCCGTATCCATTGCCACCTCTCCATCCACCAGGACCTCCGGGGCCGAAGCCGCCAGCCCAGGGGAAAGCGCTGGGAGCGGCGGTGATCATGCTACCGCTGTGGGAAGCCCAGTATGAAGATGCGGCGGAAGCGTAAGATGACCATTGCGAAGGGGCGGCACTGGGGCTGACACTGTTCCAGTACGATGAAGCGGCATTGGCCCATGAAGACCAATCACCCGTGGCGGAAGGGTTGGCTGATGCCCAGTAAGAACTTGCTTGCGAAGCGTAGCTCTGCCAGTTACCGTTGTTCTGAGGTGCTGCGGTGGCCGAGCCGACGAGAGCGGTGGCTGCGGCGAGGATGGAGAAATTGAACTTCATTGTGGTATTTTTCTCTTCTTTTTGTGTATGCGATTGTGTATATGTGTGTATTTCTGAGCAGAAAAGGACTGGATGCAAGAAAAAAAAAGCCTACCTACCTCTCTGCCTATATAGCCTTGATTTTGTTGCACAGCCGCGTCATGCATCGACCGCCGCAAAGCTCTGGACCCTTCTTCATCACCTCTGACAACAGTGACGCGTATTCTCCGAAGGTCCTCGTTGGTTTGGCTGCTCACGCGCGCCCCTCGGACACGTCTTTTTGGTGCTGCAACAAGCATGAGGCAGGGCGGAGAGAGAAGCAGCAGGAATAAGAATAAGCTGCCTCAGAAAGTCCGAACGCTATACCTTATCCGGTCTAGCAAGTCCGTGGGGTCGTCCGAAAGCAGCAAGACGTCACCATCAACTTCTTCTCCAACCACCTCCAAAAGCTGAGCTGAAGGTCAATGATGCTTCTTGTTGTGTAGGAATTTGATGTGATGCTTCGGAGAATTTACTGACGTCTGGTCTCTATCCACAGTCGGGCTCGTCGGTGATTGTCACGTCCGCCTTCATGCACCTCTTGCTGATCTGACAAGCCAACATCCGTCAGCCTATTATCCAACACATGCAAGGAACCTTTGCAATTCTTCTTCGCTGCGACTTGTAGGTCCGAAAGATTGGCCTTAAACTCTTTGTAAGTTTGTACAGGTACATGTCTTGAAGACCAACTCTTCCGGTGTGATCTCTTCCATCGTTGAAGCTTTACCAACATCCACAGCCTCATCGGAGCCATGGCTACTTTTCCACCGACTGTCCGCGGCTCTCCAAGTCGATCTGATACACATTTCCACACACCATCTTGTCAGATCTTGTGTAAGAAAGATGTCAATCGTCCGAGCCACGCGGCTGTGAGTACCACGCATCGCCTTGAACAATTGCCCAGATCACACGTGTCTCGGGCTGAAGCTGCTGGCGGTGCTTCTTTCTACTTGTCATTCCGCTCACTGTCCTTCATGACGCGTCGTTCAAGGCTCATGGGCTCTCTACTAGGTGCTGTGGTGTAAGGCTAATGTTAGGTTATAGTTACTCTCCATTCGTCGAGCCGGTAGAAGGATCTCTTGGCCATTACGAATACTGCTGAGCCTCGATCATATTCTCATATCAGATCTTGTTTTTTCTTCAGGCAATCCGACGCGTTTGATGTCGACTTGTGAGTTACTTGGCCCGCGGAGCCTGCATTCCACTTCCAAAAGATCATTACCCAAAATGCACAACTTTTATGCAACTACCCCACAGAATCAAACACGCCAAGCTATACACACTCTCGCTCAAGCCTTTTTATGCAAGCAAGGCTTCGTGCAGGGTTCACCAAAGCCGGAACAAAATTTTGTTCTTCACCGTTCCTCTCCCTTTTCTCAACCATTTGACCTAGTCAAAACAAAAGGATATTGACGAGAGTGGGATTTGAACCCACGCCCTTTCGGACCAGCGTATCGATTTGAATCAACCTTAAGCTGGCGCCTTAGACCGCTCGGCCATCTCGCCTTGATGAAGGGCCGATTCGGGAGGTACAATCTAAGTACAGGCTATAGCAGACCACTCAGATGCTCCTCGAGCATCGGCAGCAATACAACAAGAGCTCTTCCATTGCAAGACATCTCTCTACTCGAGAGAAGATGTCAAGACTTGTTAGAGCCGTATATGACCTCGTATCATCGAGATATGTGTTTCGCCATTCACGATCGTGATTGTCCTCTCCGTCTTGCACGTCATCAGAACGTCTTTCGTTTGGGCAAGTGTTAGATCCCGTTCCATCCACGTCGATGTCTACATGCTGTATCTACCAGCTCCAGAATTCGAAGACCATCATGTCAGGTAGTTTTCTCCCTTCCTCCATAGTCGGGTGTCATATATACAGTAGTTCTGCCTCTCTACGCCACATTTTGCGTTGGGAATGCTAGTTGAGAGGAACACCCTGACTGACGTCCGAGCGTTGCAGTATCTTGGTTATAGTCAGATGGCACGAACAGTCGCTGCACTCATCGTCTGCATATATGAGCACAGCATAGATACAACGAGAACAGATTGATCATTAGAGACGTGATATCCGCCAATACACATAGCTTACACGAAGACTACAGCCAAAAACATATCTCTTGTCACCGTCAGATTCTTGCGAGCTCCAAAGTTGAAGAAAGTGGGGAAGCGACAGAACTCTTGCAAACACGGAACAACCTGAGCAACAATGCATCAATGTAGCGCGATACTTGCGTGCTGTCGCCTTCCTCTGACCGCTCGCATTTTGACTAGTGATTGCAGACACAGCGGCCGTAACGATGCCCAAGCCTCTATTCCTGAGTCACAAGGTGTCCTTGCAGACTAGTCAACCATCATCTGCCTGTCGTGACGAGATCAATTTCGACCTTGCGCCGTCACAACGATAGGATGACCATCCGAAGCAACCAAGCGACTCCATTTGTCACATCGCTTTGGGTAGACGGTCGAGGCTAGATGCTATACAGTTTTCCTCGCTAGAGCCGCAAGCTCTGCCCGCACTGCGAGCCCTACTGCCATAAGAGCCAGCTTCTGCGACCGCAAGAAAACGGACTTTATATACTGTACTAATTACTCTCGAGAGTATATCACGCACCAGAAGCACCGAGGCAAGAGAATCACGATGCGAACAAACCTCGATGTTCATGGTGTCGCTTCCGCCTTGCGAAGGATGAAACGCATGCATCTGTGTAGCGTGCTTCAGGAGGCTCTTTTTGAAGCGAGATGAGAGAACCCGTTCTTCACACGACGCCTCCCCCACAACTCGTTTTGCTTCGAACTTCTGAATTGCACGAACATTCTTGGCAAGAGCCTCTCTATTGGACCGGATATATTCAAGAAAGACACAATGGAAGGTCACTTGACGTTTGACACACCTGCTTGCGGTATCTCGGGCCTGAGTTCCAGTCCAAATTCTCTTTCGTACGAAAGAGAACAGTCCGGTAGAAAACGTCGCCGAAGCAGATGCTCCTCAAGCGGGCCCAGGCGCTTCAGACTGTGCTTGGCAACACTGAACTTGTTTCGAGTATATACGACCTTCCTCTTTACATCCCTGCAGGCACGTTGTTCTCGCATTCGCATGCCATACGCGAGCTGCAAAGAGATCGCTTCCCTTGATTTAGTCCTTGCCCTATAGCACAGAACGACTTGGCATAGCATTGCTGGTGAACGATGTCTACTACCCGCCTTGGCTTCGTGTTAGCCTGTTGTCCGTGGCGCTCTATTCTGTCTCGAAGCGATGGATATCGAAAGTGTAATATCGAGTCCTGCCTTGCGGTGGCAGACGGATCCTTTGCTTGATATATAAGTACAAGGGTTGATCTCGAGGTTTGAACTTTCCCATTCACGCATCATTCCTACTTTCGACGTTCATTTCTCGACACAGCCTTTTTCACCGACCTTCGACTCTCGTTCATAATCACTTGATATACTTTTCCGATCCTCTGGAAGGCATCCCAATTTCTGTTCTCCAACAATGAAGTACTCTGTCGTCTCTGCTCTGGCGCTTGCCGCTTCCTCAGTCAACGCCCATGCTATCATGCAGCGTATCATGGTCGATGGTGTTGATCAAGGCTCCCTGACCGGTATCCGTGCTCCTAACAGCAACAACCCCGTCCAGGATGTCAGCTCCTCAGACATCCTCTGCGGTGCCGGCTCTGGCACTTCCTCCAAGCTCATCACCATCCCTGCTGGTGCTTCGGTCGCTGGCGGATGGGCTCATCTCCTCGGTGGACCTCAAGGCTCTGGCGACTCGGACAACCCCATTGCTAAGTCTCACAAGGGTCCTACTCAGGTTTACCTTGCTAAGGTCGATGATGCTGTTTCTGCTTCTGCTACTGGTCTTAAGTGGTTCAAGATTGCTAGCGATGCTGTCACTTCATCTGGTGTCTGGGGTGTTGATGACATGATCAAGAACACCGACTCCAACGGCTTCGGCTGGCAGAAGTTCACCATGCCTAGCTGCATTGCTCCTGGCCAATACCTTATGCGTGTTGAGTTGCTCGCACTCCACTCTGCTACTGCTGAGGGCGGTGCTCAGTTCTACCAATCTTGCGCTCAGATCAAGGTTACTGGATCTGGTTCCTTCTCACCTTCGACTTCGAACGAGATGTCCCTGCCTGGTGGTTACTCAGCCACTGACCCCGGTATCCTTGCCAACATCTACGACTCCTCCATCTACACTTCCTACAAGGCTCCCGGTCCTGCCGTAATCAGCTGTGGCGCTGGCAATGCTGCACCCGCACCTGCAACTTCCGCCGCTGCTGCATCATCCAAGCCTGCCACTTCTGCTGTTTCGTCCAAGGTTCCCGTTAGCACTTCTGCTGCTGCTGTTACTACTAAGCCCGCTACTACTTTGTCTACTATGGTCAAGTCCACTCAGGCTGCTGCTCCCGCTACTTCTGCTGCTTCTTCGGGCTCGGGCAGTGGTACTGCTGCTCACTGGGGTCAGTGTGGTGGTCAGGGATGGACTGGACCTACTACCTGCGTTTCGGGCACTACTTGCAAGGTCCAGAATGATTGGTACTCCCAGTGCCTGTAAGCTTCTATGAGCTACAATGAGGTGTGTAGGGGATTTGTTGAGAGGTTTGGATTGTGGTGGTACTTCGATTCGT
Organism: Aureobasidium melanogenum CBS 110374; assembly: GCF_000721775.1. Taxonomy (NCBI): domain Eukaryota; kingdom Fungi; phylum Ascomycota; class Dothideomycetes; order Dothideales; family Saccotheciaceae; genus Aureobasidium; species Aureobasidium melanogenum. The sequence continues at coordinate 105,390 of NW_024470082.1, read as the reverse complement.
ATATCTTCTTTTTGAGCAATATAACCTTTTTTTTTTTTTTTTTTTTTTTGAGAGCACTTGAGTTGACGCTTGACTACGTGTTGTCTTTTGATCGTATCAGCGGTGTCGCAACCACTGTCTCTAAAGCTATGTGTCTATGAAAATGCTGTTAGCCTACCTACCTCTGAACTCATCCTGATGCCAGACTCAAGGTCAGCCTGACAGACATTGGCACCGTCGCCAGCCATATAGGAAACCTACCTCAGCTCGATCATTGCCCCAAGGAAAACAAGTATCACCCTCATTGCACAAAACGTTATCCCGTCCCATCACACCTTCATCCCATCCATCAACCTCAACGAGCAAAAAGTGGAGTAGCTGGGAATCGAACCCAGAACCTTCTCCAACTCAGAACCGCTTACAAGAAGCAATGCTAAGAAGATGTCATACCACTAGACCACAACCCCAATTGTTGAAGCCTTGGCAAGGTATGATGGTATACAAAAACGTTTTTGGTGGCAGCTCATTTCCGAGGATTTGCCGGAAGCAACGGGGTCAAATTGAATTCTGGCAGCACATGAGACTTGTGAACAAGACATTGGCGAGCTTGTGCGTTGAACGCTCCGTGTTGCTGCTAGACCGATGGAAGTATCGATTTGATGGCCAGAGGTCGTGCAGATTGGTATGGCGTTTTAGAGAGGCTTTAGTTAGAGCGGACGCTTGTAAGATACTCTTGTGTATTTGATGGACAGAACAGCTCGGGAATAATTACCTACCTTTCAATGAAATGCTGGACATGAGCCAAATTCTATCCGTCTTTGGTTTCGCAGAGGTCCGAGTCTGCTTCTAAATCTGAGCCTGTTTCATGTTTGTGAAGGCTTTGTGAAGGTCGAACCATGTCGCATTGATCGACCCAAGGCAACGTAAGAAATGCAGAGCCTGTACCTACCTCTCGAAAACATTGCTTGCATATGCAGCTCAATTACAGGCAAATCATCAACCTCAGTAGAGAATGTGTCGACGGATCCCATCCACTGTCCACAGATTGTTAAACCCAGCAAGCGACCGCCACTCCATCAATTCCCTCCAATTGATCAGGTCTCGTGGTCTAGCGGTATGATACTCGCTTAGGGAGGTGCCTCACAGCATCTTGATAACTCTAAGCCAATTGCGAGTGGTCCCGGGTTCGATTCCCGGCGAGACCCTTTTTTGCTTGTTGAAGGTGTTGTAAGGGTGGAAAGAAGGGGAGGAGTGATGGTAAAGGATGTTTTTGTGGGGTGTTTGGTGGGAGTAGGAGTAGAGAATCTGGAGAGATGAAGTTGATAGAGGGCAAAGGAGTGGCTCCTTTTCTTTTTTTTTTCTTAGCACCTACTTCTTGCTCTTGTGCTGTTGGTTTGGATTTGCATTGTGTGTCGAGACGGCGAAGCTTCGGCGGCAGAGTGCATGTTTCGGGTTGATGGAGGCCGAAAGCTGGGGACAACGTCGGTAGAGCGAGGACCGAGTGTGTGCAGCGGGACTATAAGAGAGACGCGGCCATAGGCTTGGAAAGTGGCGAGAAAGGCGGGCGAGAGAGTGGTAAACTGATCTTTGGTGGGACTGAATGAGAGAAAGCTTGAGTGTAGGAGAAGCGAGGTGAAAGAGCTCGGGTGGCTGCTGCCTTTTGATCAAACCACGCGGATTGCGTCATGAACATTCCGATTCGACCTTCTCCACAACCATCTTTCAACGACATCTGCTACATATTCTTCCTTGAAAAGGCCTCTCTAACGCCTTGAGGCTTCTGTAGCGATAAAATCTTGTCCATCCTTCTTCTCAAGAAGTCTTACTTTTCTACAATTCGATCTAGAATACAATCAAGGACAGTATCTACAAAGAAGAATACTGAAAGAGATGTAGGGAAACAAGACTTAGCGAAGTACAAGAGAAATGCTCATCAGGAACATGATTGATTCGAGGTCTGGGATTCTAGATCTTCGTAGATAGTCAGCATATCCAAGTTTTTCCTTTGCAGCCTAAAGTTAGATCTAGCTTTTTAGATCTGCTTCGCCGCTTACTTCCTGTCAGTGGCCAGATCTAGCATTCGAGATCTGCCACGTTACTTGTTTGATATCCAAGATTGTTTGTGTTTGCTTGTCTTTGTCGGTGGAGGTGAGGTTATCCTTCTTGTTCCACCGTTTGCTCAGTGTTCGGGTTCTTCGTCTGCGCATTCGCAGAAGTCGCTTGTGCTAATATCGTACATGGGTTTGAAGTATGGTGTAGGTAAGCTGTGACGGCGGTGGGTAATGTATGAGGTGACTTGCTCATCTTGTTGTTCGGATGCTTCATCTTCTTCGTTGAATGATTCGTCTTTTCGATCGGTTGCTTCGTCTTCTGCAGTATAGCCGTTTTTGTTCGAGGCAGTGTTGGTGTCGTCGAAGATTGTCTCCGTGTCTTTATCTGTGTCCATCTCGACGAGTGTCTCCTCCCCTGACGATTCTGTCTCTTCGACGATTCTCATGCCCTGGTTGTTGTGCTCTGGATCTTCGAAATCTGGTCCCAGCAACCAAACTTGTCTTTCGCGCTCGTATCGAGTACTGAGAGCAAACTCGTAGACTCTCGGAGCAAGATTGCGAAGGCACCACCAGACAGCCTCAAGCTCTCTGGCCTCAAGTGGTCTGTCCCTGATAACCTGCCTGATATGCCCATGCAACGGTCCAATACACTCCTCGACCTGCAAAAACAGCAGCACCTGATACACCTCTACCGCCATGACAAAGTTTCCAGGCAAATCCAAGAAGATCTTCTTGCCATTTTTGGCCTTGTTGATAGCGCAAAGCACATATCTGAGTGCATTCGGTTGCATCCAATGGTGCAAGGGACAGAGATGAATGTCTTTAGTTCGTTTTGCGGGACTGCGGTAATACCAAGGAGTGTTGTAGAAGGAAAGTAGCCAGCGGAAGTAGGTGGAGTGGCGTTCAAGGGCTTCGGAGTCCATGTCGAGGAAGATTTGGGTTGGGCAGCAGGTGTAGATGCACCATTGGTAGATGTTGTAGGTGTATTTCATCGTGAAGGGTTGGTTTGATTGTTTCGGGAGGTGGGGAGGTATGTTTGCTAGGTGGTTGTTTGGAGAGAAAGAGATACGAAGCTTCGAGGGCCGCTTTGTAGTCCCGTTTGGGCGCGTGAACAGGCTTGTGCCTGTCATGCGCTTTGCATGCGCTGGTATTGCTTCAACCGGGTGTGATAAAGGAAGCAGCGCATGATCGAGATGAACGTGTCAATGAGGTGACGGGGAGATATAGTAGAGATTCTATGTCCTCACGTGTTATTAGGCGCTGAAAAGTCTCCGTAAATGTTGTCCAAGTCCTAACAATGGTCTTGTCAAAGAGCTGACCAGTCAATTTGGGAGAACGTTCGTGTCTGCACGTGTTTTCAGGCGCCAGAGTAACGCGGTGAATATCTTCTCAGATCTGATAGTGGACGTGCCAAAAAGATGGCGGGTCGATATATTAGAATGTTCATGCACGCACGTGCTATCAGGCGCCAGAGAAAATCGGTGACTGAGATCTGAAAGCTGAGATTGGGCTCAGATGAGGTTGCAGCTTGTATATTCAGTAGGTCGTGTGAGACTCGGAGGTTTCTGTCTGTCAATAATGGCAGATAGATGTGATGGTTAGTCTGCTTGTGCTACCATGAGCAGGTTTGAAGGTTGTATCTGTCAAGCTCTCGGTGGAGAGAAGAAGTCATACCAAATACTCTCTGCATTTTGCTAGGGTATCTCAGAGGTTGAATCGGTGTTAGAGAGCCGATCTGGGTGTGTTTTCCACACCCGTGGTCAGTGATTCCGAGTATATCTGTAGCAGAGCGTTATTAACTCTGCCTTTTAATGCAGCGATTTTGTTTGAGCTCTCACAGAGGAGACATCTTCTGTAGGCAGGGCAATATGCTTTCGGTGGAACTAGAATGGAAGAAGAGGTTACTATGCATTGTGATGCTTCGCAAGATGAGTCTGCGGGCTCGGAGGAGCCATGTGTCTGCCCAGATGTTCAGCCACTTCGACACATTTCCTGAAATCCCTAATCCTTCTCAAACTGATGATGTTGCAGCACAATCGAAACACTGTTATCGATATCTGCATCGGAAGAGCTGATCGATCCTGTCCATTGGCCTGATAACCTGAATATTCCGTCTATGAAGAATCGCTTTTCGCGCTTGTCTGCGCCAGTGCGGCTGTACGTCTACACAAGATACAAACCACTCTCTTATCCCCCACGCATGAACTCATCCGGTGTGCGACATCATGGCAAATCATGACAAGATCCCGAGACCCAAGACTCCTGAAGAGCAGCAGGATCTAGACCTCAATGAGAAATAAAACAACCCCGGGCAGATCAAGCACATCGAACTTCAGCCCCTCCAAAACTGCATTGGCTGGCCACGATTGTGTGAGATCTCAAGTGGCAACCGCACCTATAGCTCGCGGAATCACGTTCGAAAGAGCGGCTGCAAGAGCAAGGGAGACGACGATGCGCTTGGCTCAGGTCGTGAGGATGGGTCCGATGGCTGTCGTCGATGTGAAGAAAGAGGAAGGACAGATTGACAGCGAGGATATTGCAGAACGTGTGAGTTTTCTTTACGCCATCTACCACGATTACTTTCCATATGCCTTGCTAACGCTACTCCAGCAGAAGATCAGAACTTTCAAGCGCGGTTTCAATACTTTCAACAAAGAATACCCTGACGATAGCAATCTCAAAGTCAATGCCTGGATGGATAGACACTTCGAGCTTGACGACCACGCTGTCGCTGTGACTGCTCCTGGCTCCGGAAAGCACTTGACTTTATATCACATTAACAGCTCTGCCCCTCTCAAGACCCCCGACGAAGCAGTCAATGTTCCTATATCGCCGAATACTGCTGTGCCTGCCACTGTACGTCGTGTTCGTGATATCAATGATCTCCGCGCTGCTTCAGCAGGGACCTGAGGTACCAGGCTCGCTCTAGATGATCGGAGGATCGATCAAAAGCACAATGCAGGCTTTCGAGATCCTGAGCGAGTTGTCTGGAAAGAGGAGAAGGAGGAAACGAAAAGAGATCAGAAGATATGATGAGAGATGGGCTCTGGATTGAGGACGATGATGACCTGTACGCAGCACTGGAGTCTGAGCCTGGATAATTGATTATGTCTTACAAAATTACGAAGATCAGATGATGCGATCAAATTGCATGAGAGGTTTCGCATCGATGATCTTGTCCATTGAAGCTATATTAATGTCTTGTTTGCTCAAGACTTGTGTGACTCGGGTGTGCAACGTCAAGACGATGTCGAGCTCAATGTCTCAGCACCAAGGCTAGACATTCGATCGAGACATTCTGAAGTACGTACAGGATGAGAGGAGGTCTTAGACTGGCGGGTAGGGCTGTGGTAGGTCGAGGGGTGGATGCAGGGCGAGTTGGGGGGCTACGTCAACCTGGGCCCGTGCATTGACAGGACAATTGGGCTGGTTTGATTGTGGCAGTTGCAGCTTCCTGTTTCTACAATACAATTGCAACATCGACACAAACATAAGAATACTCTCTAAAACTGGAAGGCGCGACGCAAGCAGTTCATCCCCTGGATTACCCCCTGGACTTGTATACACACGATAGGAAGATCAAATGGTAGCAACGCGACGAGCGCAGGCAAGCGCGACCCCTCCGACAACGCCGTCAGCAGAACGACACTTGGATATTCAGTCTGCTCCTGCTAGCACAAAGAAGATGAGCAAGGAGCTGCGTCGGTTGACCATCGATGCGAATCCCAGCCTTGGAGGAGCCTCTGCTTCATCATCGTTAGCATCAGCAGCAAAACGTGGCACGCGGCGCAGCGGAATGATGCGACAGGAATTGCTGGCAGACGAAACTCAGTCTCTACCAGACACAGCACCGCTGCACTTGCTGCCTGATGGAGGAGTCTTGCTCACCCCGTCACCATCAGATTCGCCAAACTCTCCACATGTCGTTGTCGCGACTGAACGAGTCCTATCTCCTCCGCCTGTGACACAACCGCAGACTAGCAACCCACAACCCTCGACAGAATCGCCTGCTCTCACTGCAAAATCTGCTGGCAAACGTAAAATCACCCAGTACTTTACTGCTGTCCCACAACAACAAAAGAACAACAAGCGTCGCAAGGTTGATCACGACCATCTCGATCCACCTACTCTGCAAAACACCGCCAGCGCACCCGAGCCACCTGTGGCCGCACCTGCTACACTACCAACAGCTGCCAGTGCTCCTGAGCTCAAGTCGGAGGCTGTCCAAGAGTCGGATCAAACCACATCAAATCATGTCGCGGATTCGGTCATGGTGGACAATGTCGTACAAGCCGTACACGTACCGCAACAAGACAAGGAACCCGACAAGCCAAACGACACAGATCAAGAGCAGCTTTACATCACGGCAGAAGAAGGTCATGACCAAGAAGATGCAAAGAAGAAGGAAGAAGAAGAGAAAAAGGCCCTCAAGAGGGAACGAGAGTTGAAACGTCTGGAGATTGATGCAAAACCTGCTCTGATCGACAAGCGCTCAAGGAGACAAACAACTCTTCCACCAGCGCGACCAGCCGATCAAGACGCGAAACCTGCAAAACGTCAACGAGCCAGTCTGCCTGCTACTGCTATTGCTGGTCCTTCGAGCGCGGCTGCCAATTCGACACAAGAACCTGCACATGTACCCGAAGAAGTCATTGAGGAAGTCCCCGATGTCAATTCCATCGCACAAGCCTTGGCTGTACCACCAGAACCAAATCCTCCAGTCTTTCCAGCAGGCACTGATCCAAAATTACTTGCATCAGGCGAAGTCAATGATGAATGGTTGACCAAATGGCTTGGCTATGTTGCCCATATCACTGGCGACGAAGACACATCCAGAATTCTCACCGAAGAAGACGCCAAAGAACTCATCAAACCGGATCGCAGCGACGAAACTCAACAGGATCGACAAAAGCGAATCAGCAATGAACTGGACATGGTCGCTGGATGGAATGTTGTCGAGCAACAACAAGAAGCTGCTCAATCCAGTCCTGAAGCAGATCCTGCTCCCGTCAAACCTCCGGTAAAGAAGAAAAAGCAGAGATTTAATCCTAAACCAAAAGGTCAACCTTACATCCCAAAAGCAAAGAGAAAGGCTCAAGAGCTTGCGGCGAAGAAAATGGCCAAGAAGAAGGCTGAAGCAGAGGCTGCTGAAGCCAGACTCGCTCAACAAGCTCAATCAGCACAAGAAATCCAAGAGCCTCAAGAGGCGACATTGAATGGAGCGACAGCTGAGAAGGAGACAGAAGCTGCACCTGAATCGATCCCTGAGCGGCCAGCTGCGGTGCAAGATGCAGAGGCTTCGACGGACTGGTTGACCGATCTGATGAACGCTACTGAGCCGATTGTGCCTGAAGAAGAACAGGCAAAGAAGACGAAGAAAAGTGCCAAAGGAAAAGGCAAGGCCAAGGTCGTTTGAAAAGGTCGGATGACAAGGATAGATGGAAAGGATGGTTGATTGACAGCATTGTTCACGAGCATTCAAGCATTTGGTCTTAGCAGCGGCGTTCTTTGGGTAGCATTGACGTCTGGCATTTCTAGCATTAGATACCTGGATATCTTTACCACTATCATTGAGATTTATTCAAACAAACACTGTTGATCGTACATTATCGCTCCTCGAGAACTCCTCTGTATAGAACATTATTGTAAGTAATACTCGGAAGTTTAGCTTATCTATATCCACCTCTTCTTGTGATCTTGATCAATGATAGTACTCTGCTAGTTATTGTTCGAGTACGAGAGGGACCTTCGAGGAGATCTGTTTAATCAAAAGCGGCCAAAAGATGTTTCCCGAGGGACAGATGTCGTGACTCAAATCCATCTCGGTTTCCCCACACTTGTCGCAACTGCCCATTCCATCATCGCAACTTCCTTTCTAGTGCTCATCTTGCGACTTCCTCTTCCAAATCACCAACAACCCTATCGTTACTCAATCAGAAGAGAAGAGCGACAACAATCATGGACTTTGACGACCTCCTAATCGCAAAACTCCACGCGCCCGAGAAACCACAAACACCCACACCACCTCCACAACCTTCAGAACCGACAACAACAACAACACCCGACCCCTCCAACCAACCATCCTACCCCCGTCCCACAACAACCCCCAAAGACAACGAAAGCTACTACATAAAACCCATTCCCAGCGGCTTGAGGGGTGCCACCCTCTCCTCCCTCATGACCCTCTGCCACACCCACACCCTACAACACGGCTTCGACGTCGTAAAAAAAGCAGGCGTAAAACCCACAACCCAGAAAGGTGGACGCAAGACGATTATCCCCGGTGCCGTGTACTATAAATGGCATATCACTTGCGTATTAGGCGGGAAACCCAAGAATACGCGGCATTTGACTGAAGAGCAACGGAGAAGAGATAAATCGAGTTTGAAGATGGGGTGTCCGAGTAGGGTGTGGGCGTGGGCGGTGGATAGGGAGAAGCCTGAGGGGGCATGGGAGATTAGGTGGGGAGATACGGATCCGGCGTTACACAATCATCCGCCTGTTGATGTGCGTACCCTACCAAACCACCGTCGCAGAGCCAGAGAAGCAGAAGGTGTTCAAGAAGCGATAAGAGAGATCGCGGAAAAAGGCCTAGGGAGGAAGGAAGGATTGCAAAGGTTGAGAGAATTGTTTCCCGAGGGATTGTTTAGTGAGAAGGATGTTGCGAATGAATTGCAGAAGTGGAAGGGGTTGAGAAAACAACAAAGAGTGGATGGAGAGCAAGAGGTGCAAGAGGTAGAGCAAGAAGAGATGGAGGGGGTTGAAGAGGATGAGGCGGGAGCGCAGTTGCAGGGACAATTGCAGAGTCAGACGAGGCAAGAGCAACAGAGAGTGCAACAACAACCATCACAGCAGCATGAGAATATGTTTGCTGCTGGTGTCCCTGCTTATTGGTAGGGCGCCGTTGGTGAGGACTTCGGCTGTATTCTTACCTTAAAGATCTTTACGACTCGACTTATGATTATGATTACGACTTCTGGCAGACTTCAGTTCGTATTGTTCTTTGGCGGCTTCAATTACGCCTTGGCTGCTGGCTTCTGGCGACCACACCTTGTGATCACGCTACGATGCCTCCTGTTATCACACTGTCGTCTCGCTCTTTTTCTCTCATGGCCTGACTGGCTTTCAAACAGCCGTTGAAGCTCGACGCTCACCCTCTGGACTCGAGACCCAGGATTCGAACAGTCTTCGCTACTTCTTCAAGACAACGTCCACAAGTCATAGCACGAATTGGGTCGAAGCCGATTCGCGATTGATGGAAGCCGGCCTCCCGTACCATCATCAATCACGAGCACAAGCTGAATGGCATTCTCAGACGTCAAGCAGAGATTCTATCGACGAGCATGTATCCCCAGCCAATGCGAGTGGAAACGTCAATGCCAAAGATTGAGCCAGGATTATTGATTATGTTGGCGGCACTTCTTCCAACAAGTTGGTTCTGTGGTGTAGTTGGTTATCACTTCTGTCTAACACACAGGCGGTCCCCGGTTCGAACCCGGGCGGAATCAATGCTTTTGCTGTTTTTCGCCATCTTTTTTGCTTGTCTAGAAAGTGCAGTCGTTGGTGTTTTGGGGCTGGAAGTTTTTTTCTTAAAAATTTGTTATTCAGCGTGAAGGCTTCGAGCGCGCAGTCGCAACGCCGCGTGATTTCTTTGACAATCTGATTTAGTGATTTCTTTGACAATCTGATTTACAATCTGAGAACACATAAGAGTCACCACGACAAAGCACCTAATTATCGATTGTTGACGAAAATCATATTATCCATTCATCCGTGGTCATTAATCATGGATCATTCCATACCTACAGTACCTCGACAGTATGGACCTGCCGTATCGTCCATTCGTCCTTTGATAAAAGCATCCTACCTTCTCAATTCCAGGCCTCAGAGTTGACGTTCAAATACTGTTCCATCTTGGGAAACGTAACATCACGCTGCATCTGGATAGCAGTAACATTAGCAAAAGTCGGCATAGTCTCGGACATACCAAACTTATAAACCAGATGTCCAGTTCGTTCATCCGCCCAATCTCGCAACATACGTGCATTCTCATCAATCGCGAGTCTACCACAGTGACAAACCTTGGTATCGATTTCTTTTGCCATGACTTTTTCGTCAAGGTAAGCGCAGACGCATGGGTAGTCGTCATCCCAATGTTGGGCTTCGTGCTTGAGCATATCCTTCTTGACTTTTGTGCAGAAACTGCAGGTTGGGCAACCGATGCAGTCGAGATCGATCTTGACGTCTTTCTTGTAGATGGAAACTCTGCGGGGTGACTGCTGTGGTGGTAGGTTAGAAGCATGGTACTGACCTTCGAAGCTATTTATTGCCCAGGGTGTAAATGAGGTATAGTCTTGTTCGATACGAGAGCCCTCGAAGACGATGTCTGAGGCAATTTCTGCATCGACAAGAGTTGCGTTATGAGCGGCGGATACCAGTTGATCAAAAGCCTGCTCGCGAGTAGTCCATTGAACAACGCGGAAGCGATAGCCAATATTGGCGAACAATTCAGCCGTCTTGTAAATAAATTGATTAGGCATAGGATCACCTCTGCAAACCCAGTTCTCAAGGACTCTCTGGATTTGGCCAGCAAGATCAGGTAGAGTGTGCATTTGTGCCAGAAAAAGAATGTGGTTTGCTAACTGGATCATGTCAGTGAATTGACGACGCTCAATCAATGAACAAGACGTAGAATATGTCTCCAGGACAGGCGGGTTGAGAGCCGTACATTGTGTCATGAGTTGAGTCATCTCCAGGATAAGCTCGTGGGTCGCGTAATCGTAGTTGGTCATTTTGTTTTTGTATGGATTGATGATTTCGAACAGATCACGCGGATCGCCAGGATAAGGGAAGAAAGACGAGTTTGAGGGCGAGATGGCTTATGTATTGGAGAGATCGATGGCTGGTTGAGAACAAAGACTTCTCATTTCCTCATGGATTGTCTTGATGAAACAAAGCTACAATGGCTTTTATCTTAAGATGGCTTTGTAGACCTTTGTCTCAGATGCTCTGTTGCTTTGTTTTCGTCCGGCCACGCATTCTCCTCCTAGAGTAGCGGGGGAGAGTTGTGTCATGATTGGAGTCGAATGCATGACTATCTGACTATGGCTAGCTATACGTGAACTGGGATAGGATACACAGGCAGAAACTCTCTCATGTGCTTAATGACGATGTTCGGTGAGACTATGCCTTGCAGAATGATCCACTACGCGGATGAGTGAACATGTAAATCAAGATATTAGGTGAGGATGACGGACGTCCAGAGACGACCGTGCTTGCTGGTATTCAAGTGCCGGAAGCTGCTGCGTAAACATTGGGAGCGCGTAGCCAGTCTCGTCAACGCCAGTCCCTACCCTGTCTCTCTTTGTTCGCTGTCCTTCACGTACAATCAGATCTTCCAGCCGCATCCTCAACACAAGCATCTTGGCCTTGCACACATCGTCAGTCTCTCACTTGATTCTCAACAACATAAGAATCAGTATGACCGCGCCGCATTCTTTGCCATCGAGAAGGGATGTCACTCTTCGGTCTTCACCAACATCTCCAAAGGTCTCATGGCGGTGGCTACCACCAACATATACGGCCAATTCTCTTCAACGACGCTGCTGTTCACACAACTACATGGAGCATTGGCGTACCAACCAGCCTCAGGCTGTCCACCTGAGAAAGATCGAGGTAGGCGTCGACGTTCGCACCACTATCATGCTGCGTAACTTTCCCAACCCCGCCGACTTCGAGGACTTCAAGATCTTCCTTGAAGCCACCTCCGATGGTCACTACGACTTCTCGTACTTGCGCGTTGAATTTTCTTGCGGCATTTGCTTCTCACCTTACATTCTACATGTGCTTCTGTGAGTCTCTTTCTCAGCGTCCTAAATACACAATCAGGTCACTAATCAAGAACCTCAGACAGCGCATCTCTTGCTGTGGCTTTTGCACTCGTGTTTCTGCGCCGCGGCAGAGACCCCTAGAGCTCTGGAGCCGCCACTCTTGGGATCAAGCCTTCCTCTGCCGCGGCATTCTCTTCCACGCATCAACGACAACAAATCAAGATGGCTGCCTTCTTCGCAAAGGTTAAGAAGGTGGCAGGAAACCCCTATTAACAAGCGCGTTGAAGTTGAGCTAGCCTCTCCAAGCTCGAGTTAGTCTTACCTTTCCTACTGTCTATAATGAAGACTCACCTGCTGATCTTGGATATAGCAGACGTGCCTTGATCAACAACCGCCCTGTCCCTGTCACTTGACCCATCAATTCGGATGGCACCACTGCTCAGCTGGGCTGGGCCAGATCCCACACCAGAAACCTGAGCAACACGATCAAGTTAGTTACCAATACAATGCCGACCGTCCGAGCTAAGGGCTCAGGCTATTCCAAATTTGCTGACGACGAAAGTGTTGCAGCCCAAAACACCAACTCGACTGAAATGAAGCAGCTGCTGCCGCACTGCGCGGACGGTGTCAAGATTAACAGCAGCATCGAAACTGCTATGGCTGGCTGCGAAGAGGACAACGACGGTGCCAGAAGCTTCATGATCAACGAGTGAAGTTACATAGTTACAGATAGATGGCGCGGGCGTGGAAGATGAAGGGTTCCGGAAGAGAATCAGATACTGAATTCTAAGAAGAAGACGAGGGGTAAACTCGGACGGAACCACCGCTCAGCTGGACTGGGCTATGGCTCATACAACAACACCATCAAACCAGTCAACAAAATCAGTCGCGCGTTCTGCGGATGTCAAAAGATTTGCACTGCTTTGCCGAGACTATTCTCAGAGATGACACGCTACGCTACATGACTCTCGCCATCGACGACTTCACCGCTTTCTTCAAACACACTATGTCGAACGAGGAGTACTGGAATGATGGTCGCTATAAACACTTTAACCCCAATGCTGGGCTTGTCCATGGTCAATGTCAAGAGCAAGGAAATCTCCCAATTCTTCGCTGTTGGCTACAGTGTTGTCTACCGAGATGAGTGACGAAGCCTGCCGCTAGAACAGGCCAGCGAATGTTGCTATCGAGGTCACTTAACCCATATCGAATTGCCCAAGTATGCGGGAGGAAATCAAGAAGACCGCCCGGCTCTGTGCATTATTTCGAGCTGCAAAGCCAGGAGAAGATGGTGGTAAGGGTACTGTTGTAGGCCGTCGAGAGCAGGTTTATGATATCGCAAGCGCCCCTACCACGACTAGAAGGAACCTTCCAAAAACCCTGCCAGCTTGAACCATATCAGCATGCAATACAGCAACAGAAACGCAGCGGCGGAAGCGAGAGAGCTGTCAATGCACGCCCGCAATCAGCAGCCTGTTCTTGCGAATAAAAATATTGGCAGGAGCTGACATCTAGGTCGAGAGAATATTGAGCCACTACCGACTGGACCCGAGCCGGCGATGATCATGGCAGTGACTACGATAGCGTACCACGACAAGAAAGATCATCAGTCAAAGCGACAGCGAAGGTCATCGTCAGCGCACTCACAGTTCGCGTGTGCGAACCTGAAGTTCAGATGGTTAGAGATCCAAGCCTCGTCATTCTCCTGAAGCGTCCTTCATCAACAATTATGCGCTGCGAGTATTGACAATTGGCTAGACAACAATGCAAAGGTGTGGCTCTTGATATAACAAAGATCAAGTTGACAAGGGTTGCGGCAGAAGGGAGATTAGAGTGTGAAGCTTGGCAGGGGCAGCCCCCGCCATTCAACGTCGGCGCCTGAAGCTTGAAGACTTTTGCAACCATCGTTCGCATGTGATCCTGAAACCCAAACAGCTTTAATCTCCCTCTTAATCTCTCTCCAACACCATGGCGCGCCGTCGCGGGCTGCCTGCCGCCAAGCACCTGACTTCTCCGAGCACGCCGGGAAAATCTCGTTCTCGACGTTCAAAGTCGTCCAAATCTTATGGACGCAACTACATGAACGACAAGACGGGCGTTATGGTGAATGGTTCGCTGGGCACGAAGCATGCGGCGGAGTCGACTCCCAAAGGCGCTTTCTCACCGCCTCCACGACAGCTTATGACTCCACGAGCTACACAATCGACAAGTACCGACGACCATAACGAAGATTACGATTCATCCTTTTCCGAAACTGCAGAAAAGCTATTATCACCACGGTCCAAAAGTATTGAGGATTTACGGACCGCCTACCGGCAAACCACCGATACGTATAATACAGTCACCAGGATATTATACCCGCAGCTACTTTCAGAGGACAGGATAGATGCTCACCGGACAATTCTCCTACTGGAGTTAAACCTTGCGCGAACAAAGCTTGCGCTTGAGTACAGAACATCCCACTACGAAATCACTCGGAACGACCAGCCGTGGAGCTCTTTACTACCCAAATTAGCCGTCACCAAAGGCTGGCTCGAAGAGTGCGTCCACCGAATTGAGGATCCCTCGTCGCGCCCTCATTGCAAGGATGGTAATATCTTCTTCGAATTGTCGCATTATTTCCTTGCCATCATCATCAAACAACACCAAGGCTCGCTATTCGAAGGACGGCAACTACCCTCTGAGGATGACATCTTTGAGGTTTTCCAGAGAGCCGAGCCACGAACACGGAAATCTGGTCTTGGACCAACCCTGGAAAAGCTGATCGGTGTGGACAATCTCGATCCGGAACTCCTGCCGGCAGTCTTGTTGCAGCTTGAACGCAGATTAGCTTCTCATACAGAGACAAACACGATAGACTGGCCTGCTCCGGAAGAAATGGTCTCTGTTGATTCTGAAAGACGATTGGCTCTCAGACAGCAAATATCAGAGCTGGAGTCGTACGTGGAGCAGAATCAAAACCAATTTCATGACTCGCTGGACGTTGATACGATCGAGCATGAGCTTGACTCGGGTTCAAAAGCGCCAACACACATTACGCCGCATGATAATCTAGAGGATCCGGAGAATAATGAAGAATCGCGACAACACTGGAACGCCGATGTCTTAACGACTGACGATGTGAATATGGACGATAACACGGATGACAGCATTGATCAGGATGAATGGGTAGCCAGCGACTTTGTACTTGATCTGCGAGAAGTTGATCCAGTAATCTTGTCTGCAAAAGACAAGGCAAGAAGAGATTCACCTTTGAGGAAAGATGCAGAAGCAGAAGCAGCTGCAAGATCTTCTCAGCCATCTTATGTTCAAACACAAGACGTATTAACTGGTTCGAGCCACTCTCCTCTTTCCGAAGAGCAGCACGACCAACCGAAGCAGCACCTGGATCCCACCAACTTTTCGAGACGACAACGATACGAGCTCATGGCGGGACGCGAGCTGTCTTGTGATACCTCACAGATGAACTCTTCTCCTTGGTCTTCCAGTCAACCGGACTTGCAAACTAATGGACCAGAACCTGTAGCAGATCAGACCTTGCTCTCTGACCTACCTGATTTCGACGAATTGATGGAAGATGTGCCTGATGAAGAGAGCCCCTCACAGCAACAAATGGCCTCACAACGACAGATACATCCCGCGGCTCTTCAACACCCTATTGACGACACGATCTTTGTGAGTGACGATGAAGAATTGCCGCCAGATTCAAACCCTTGGCTTGCAGCTGTACGGGCTAGGACATCTACGACATCGTCGGTATCAAACACACCAATACCCAGCCCACCCACCAAATCACAAGCTCCTCGGCGTACTGGATCACGCAAGAGCGAACCAATTGTCCTAATCGACTCTACCGCTCGATCAAGCCAACGATCACGGATCTCCGACTCCATGTTTGTGAGCGATGACGAATTTGACGAACGACCAGCGAGTTCGAATCCTCATCTGGCAGCTGCAATGCGACGGATGGCAGGTAGAGCATCTCAGACCAATACCCCGACCTCCAGCGCTTCAACAAGCAGGACATCTACGCCGAAGCTTCCTCCTCATCTGGCGCCTGTGCGCAGAGCAGCTCATCGCAAATCTCTGGACCCATCATCACAGATCCCGACGGCTGAGGAAAGGGAGATATTGGATCAAACAGAATATCCCGTCGTTGATATTATTAACGAAAAGACTGTCAGTGGCGAGAAGAAGTATTTGATCAAATGGAAGCCCATTCATGGCAGAGAGTTCATGGATACCTGGGAGCCAGCGGAGAATGCAAATGCATTGGCAGTGAGAGACTGGGAGCGGATGAAGAAGAGAAAAGCGCATATGAAGAAGAAATTTACCAAGAAAGTCGTAGAGGCTTCATCACAGCATCAGCGTGAGCCATCGCCTGAACTTGGTGAAGAAGATACCACAATGTTCTTTGTCGAAACGAATGGCAACAAATCAGCTAGGTTCGTTCCCACTCCTCGCGTCATTTCATCATCACCAGCAAGCTTATCAACGGACCAAGTTCTGTCTCATGACCGTAGCAATATGATCAATAGAGATGACCAGATCGCATCAAACGCTAAGCCAACCTCCGGTCCTGCAACAGAGCGATTGCTCAGGCCGACAATCAGGTATGCCGCTCAACCTATTCAGATCGTCGCCGTCTCTCCCGAGCCGGTACCCAACCCAACATCCCGACCTTCTGCCCACATCGCTGTTGCATCTGAGCCGATATTAACTCATGCATCAGAGGCAGCACCTGGCTCGGCGCAAAAAGGCGTCGGGAACTACTGGGGGAAAGGCAAACATCCCACACAAGCACAGCAGCGTGCAAGAATGCGGGAAAAACGGGCGGAGAGGAGAGCTGCGAAGGCAGAGACACTGGCCAACGTGACGGACGAACAGAGAGCTGCTGATGCACGCAGCAAGGCTATGCACAAAAAGTCAAAGAAGGAGAGGAGAAGGACTAGAGCGGAGAGATATGCAGCTCTGCCGCAGGAAGAGAAAGACAGGGTGGATGGCTGGATAGCGTGGAAGAGGGGTCTGAGGGCAAGGATCAAGGAAGACAAGAAACGAGCAAAGGCTAACAAAGCCAGGAAGATGGAAGCTGCGGCGCAGAAGGCTGCCGCTACATCGTAGACATGGTCGCCATTTCGCATGGTGAGGCCTCAATTGTCAACTACACAAAGCCGTCGAGGTTAATCAGATCATGAAGGTTGCTAGTTGTTGGCTTCTCTGCATACATGATATTCTTCAGAGATTAAGATGGACCTTTCCAATTCTTACTTCGTATCTCATTCCCTCATTGGTTACAAGACCCACCAATATACAGGCCATACACAAGCCTAAGCCTATAGCCTGACTATTCTAGTATAAGCAACCTCTATTCGTTCACACACAATTCCAAAACGAGAATGACAGCCGTTGCAGCAGAACCGCAAAAAGACATCATGACAGCACAAATGCACAAAATCCGAAGAACATGACGGCATAAGGGTCTGAGCGAGCAGAAAATGACAGCATAACTTCGAAGCCGTTGTGCAAAATCGATAGGGAATGTTGATATGCCAGCCCCCTGATGAAACGGGTGTCTGCATACCAAAGCCAGCCGGGGTGCCAAGAATCGCATTCCGAAGGCCGCGAATGGGGCTGAAAGTCAGTCTGCTCGTCGTCAGCTCGAGGCAGCAGTATTGTGAGATTCTGCAAAGCTTCTCAGATGTTGCAGCGCATGTTCAGATTGCGAGAGGCAATGTGAAGTAAGTAAGAAAAGAGAGCCCAAGAGGTGCAAGCCAAGATCAACGAAACGGGTTTGAAATATCTAACGGTCCCATCAGCCACACCAGCCTCCTGCATGTTGCGGAGAGGGGTTGACGCGTTTCAGGTTGCGGGCTCACGCTGCATGGGGTTATTATTACTGCTGCTCGCTCTCCCCTGCTGCCATCAGCTCACTGCAGGATCCTTCAATCTACGGACTCCGAAACCAACAGCAGGGGTACATTTGCTGTAATACACAGAGTCAATCGCTACACCTGTTTCCTCTCGCTTTTTCCGACTTGACAACAACTCGATCAACCCCACATTCGTTTTCAGCATCCACAAGAGCAATCAAGATGTATTCGCGCTATATGCGAGATGTCTCGTCTGAGGTGTCGGACGTCAAAAACACGTTCTCTGGGTGGGACCAGTGTATGAACAAGGCATATTGCAAGTAAGTCGCTCCTTCCACTCTCTATTCTGCAGTCGCTCCTTCCATTTCTATTCCACAGTCACTGACTCGCTCCTTCCCCAGATGGCCAGTAATCATCGGCATCGTCGTCGGCGTGGTAATAGCCATCTCCATCGTATGGTGTCTTGTCCGCTGCCTCTGTTGCGGCGTCGAATGCTGCTGCAACTGCATGTCCTGTTTCTCCTGCTGCACCTCCTGCTGCCGTAACGGCCACCACCGCAACCAAGGCTACACCCAACCAGTCCCACCTCCAGTCTCGCAGTTTCCGCAATATACACAGTATCAACCTGCCGCTGCACCCGTCTACCGCCCCCAACAACCTCAATATGCTCGTTTTGACGCTCCGTCGTCGAACAAAGCTTTTAACGAAGACGCTCTGCCTGCTATGCCTAGTTGGGGTCAAAGCCGCACTTTGCGCCAACAAGACACAGAGGCAAATGATATGGAGATGGGTAGTTTGCATAATCAGGCGGCTCAACCTATGCTTCCCAAGTCGCCAATCTCGCATGTTCAGGAGTATCCTTATCAGGCTAATGCAGGTGCTTATGGCGGTGACCTTGGTACTTCACACTCGCCGTATGCTCCTCAGACCGAGCAGTATGGTTATGGTCATTATAGCCCTAGAGTTGCTTCGCCTGCAGGGTACGAAGCTAGTGTTGCTCCAAGTTACCATACTACTGCTCCTGCTGCTCCTGGGGTTGCGAGAAAGCCTGTCAGTGGTTCGTGGAGGGATTTGTGAGCTTCCTCGCCATTTCCTCTTTTGTTGTTTTCGCATAGCGATGGCGTTTTCTGTTCGTTCTCAATCTCTGAGGAAAGAGATAGAGATACGGATTTTCTGCGATACCCGATGGCATGAGGGATGGGAACAATTTGCTGGTTCATTTTTGTCCTTGTCTTCTCATGCTTTTAGTCCATAGTAATTTTATCGGCTCTGGATGAGCTGTTTTTTCCTGTTCAGAAATGGTGATGTCGTGATACTCGTGTAGCCTTTTTTTTTTTTCTCTTTCTCGCTGCCGCCCTTTTGAGGTATGTGGATGCTTTCAAGCTGTCTATAC
Source organism: Aureobasidium melanogenum CBS 110374 (assembly GCF_000721775.1). NCBI lineage: Eukaryota > Fungi > Ascomycota > Dothideomycetes > Dothideales > Saccotheciaceae > Aureobasidium > Aureobasidium melanogenum. The sequence goes on along the minus strand of NW_024470082.1, from coordinate 86,267 downwards.
CATGTCTGCACATATGACTAAAGAGAGCTATAGTGATGTACAACACACTCTCGTATAGCAGAGATTGCCTCGCCCGCTTCAATTTAGGTCCCCAGTATACAGCAACTGATTCCCCTCGCAAGTGCGCATCCCATCAACGCCAGCGTTGGCGTCGCAAAAGCTGCAGGCTTCACCCCAACGCAACCAAAATTCTTCAAAAGTCTCGATGTCAAACACCAACACCTAACCTTCGCAGAGATGCAAAAGAGATGGCAGAAAGACAGCAAAAGTGATGATTCCGCCCGGGTTCGAACCGGGGACCGCCTGTGTGTTAGACAGAAGTGATAACCAACTACACCACAGAACCAACTTGATGTGAAAAATGCTGCCAAAACCATGTAGATACCAAAATCCAAGAGCGAAAGATGTGAAGCCACCTCCGCTTCCGCCTGAAGACATGAGAGCTGTAGAATTGCTTGATCTGTGATAATCTGAACAGCATACTCGTACAAGTCATGTCAGAGATCATGATATCATATTCTATGTCTGTTGGCTTCATCTATGTACAGTGTAAAATGCTAGCAGAAAAGATGCTTATCGGGTGCGCCTGGTTGACCGGGAGTCAGATCTTCCGTATAACTCTCTGCGTTGTCTGACCGGCGGTATCATTGAGCTCGGGACTGGTGCTTCCATATAAGGCGAAGGCTGCGGTGATGTATTTGCTTCTGGGGCATGCGAAGCTGATGTAACTTCCTCTGGTTCAGACTCCTGCTGATGGATCAGTAAGTGTTCTTCTCGAGCTGTTGGACGCCATGAAAAAAGTACCTTTTCAGCGGCTTCGGGTGCATCCTCTTTCTTCTCCGAAGGCAAATCCGATACAGCACCCTCCAATGACTGTTGCATCAAAAATTGCATGCGTTGTTTGAATTCTTGCTCGCTTTGCTGATGTTGCGCCACAAATCGGTGAACGGCTTGTTCATGTTCAAGCAATGCTTTTTCTCGTTGCACCATGATGTATTCTCGTTTGGCTACTGCAACTTCTCGTTGCGCCACAGCCACCTCTCGCTGTGTCACTGCGACGTCTCGCTTCATCACTGAGTTTTCATGAGCCTCCAGCGTTTCTTTTGCATTGTCTAGAGCTGTCTTGGTTTCGTGCTGTTTACGCAAGAGGTTGCTTAACATGGATGATTGCTTTGCAAAGGTTACTTGGCTGTTTTCGAGTTTTGTCGTGTCCTTTTCGATGGTTTTTTGTCGTAGATCAAGTTCCTTTTTGCGTTTGGCGAGATCTGATTCTTCCTTTTTGACCAGCTGAAGACGTTTGTCCAGGGATTTCATATTGGCTGCAAGGATCTCTTCTTTTTCCTGAATTGTATCGAGCACCCTTCCACATTCGTCAATCCTTTCGTCCATTTCTGCTTCTCGCTTGCTCATGACTTCCTTTGCGCGGCGGCTCTCTGCGAGTAGTTCCTGGATTTCCTTTCCCTTTTCTTCGAGGTCTTGGATTTGTTCATGCATGGTTTTTGGTGGACGTCCGGCATTCTGTAGGTCGTTGTGCAATTCACCTGTATAGTGGCGTGCTCGGAGCTGGACAAATTGCTCGAGGATGCTGACACGAGCCATCTGATCAGCAAGTCGATTTAAGCAGTCGTGGCGAGTGCAAAGATCAACTGGTTGTGCAGGTGGATTTGCATCTTCGGTACTCGCAGAGGCATCGGAATCGTAGTCGTCTGAGTAATAATTTTCTTTAGAATCAGGATTGTGGTTTCCATCAGTATCAAACAGAGAAGGCCCAAGACCAGAATCGTGGGAAGCAACAGATGCAGTGTCGGAAGGTAAGGGTGAGGCGGGGCGACCCGAGAAAATCAGCGGCTCCGGAACAGCGTTTCCAGAAGGTGCGGTGTTATTGGTATCGGCCATGACGGTCAATGGCTGGTTGTCGCCCGCTGCCTGTTGCTGTTGCAGGTTCACGTCCTCCTCAATCTGCGTCGAGAAGAAAACATTTTGCAATTGGCTCGTGCCTGATTCAATCTATCAGGCTTGGCGTTGAGCGGCGTTGTCATTTGTTTTCTATGCAACATCGCATATACAATGATCAATTCGTGAGTACCTTCTTTTGCTATGGTCCCGAAGGATGTTCATGTCGAGGGCTGAGCATCTGCATGTAACGGTCAAGTGAACGTTGTCCTGCAGCCGCGGCTCAAAGAGCAGAAGGGTAGCTGGTTGTGCTGGGATACTCGACAACTGCGTAAATCTCATCATGCCACCTCAGCTTGTGCCTTACTAAACAGTCGCTCAAACCAATTCCCTTACCTTAATGCACTCGCGTCTAAGAGGCTATGAGAGCTTGCGTATTGGTTTCGACGTAAGTCAAGTTGATCCCGATGTTGTCAAGTCTATGAATTCTTGTGTGAGGTAGACCATTATATACTTCTACATTGGTTTGAGAACACATCTGGACAAGAACTTTGGGGCATAATCACTTGTTCTGGTATTTTCGAGATGGTAAGATATCCAAACACGGATGCATTAGTTGACAACAGACAGAAGAAAAAGAAGAAAGTAAGAAGATAAGAAAAAGGAATGGGAAAGAACGAAAAGGAAATAAAAACGCCCTTTGACACATGTTGTTGGTTCATCCGGCCATGCGTTCTCGTCCTCGTGTCAGCATACAGCAAACGCAACTCTATTTCTAGAGAAGCACAGCAAGTCCAGCAGCAGCGACTGCAACGAACGATGCAAAGACACCGCTGATGCTGAAGCTTGAGGCAGCACCAGTGAATGTGACTGGGCTGGTAGAAGCAGCTGCAGGACTGCTTGGTGATGCAGCAGTTGAGAGCTTGCATTGAGGTCCAGGGCATGGCATAGGGGTGGCAGCAGATGAACCATTGCCAGCAGCAGGAGTGGTAGCAGGACCTTCGGCAAGACCATTGCCCCCAGCAGGTGCAGGGTTGCCAGTAGGTGCTTGGATCTGACCATCGCTGATCTGGGTGACCACGTTGCCAGCAGGGGCAGCAGCAGGCTGGGAAGGAGAGCTTCCTGAGGCTCCAGGTGTGCCAGGGCTGCCATTTCCTCCGTTGCCACCGTTGCCGCCATTGCCTCCATTTCCTCCGTTGCCTCCTGGACCGGAAGAGCCTCCATTTCCTCCGTTCCCACCGTTGCCTCCATTGCCGCCATTTCCTCCTGGGCCAGAGTCGCCTCCATTTCCTCCATTGCCGCCGTTTCCTCCGGGGCCTGCTGAACCACCATTGCCTCCGTTTCCGCCATTACCGCCGTTTCCTCCATTGCCACCAGGGCCAGCAGAGCCGCCATTTCCTCCATTTCCTCCATTTCCTCCATTACCACCATTGCCTCCTGAAGAGGAGCCAGTAGGGTTGGCAGGAGAAGACTCAGGAGTAGGCTTGCAATCGCAAGGCATGGTGACGGTGTAGGTCTGAGGAGTTTCGGCGCATTGTGTGCAGACGACTTCGCTGGTTGTGAAGCCTTGAGGAATGTAACTTGGACCAGGAGTCCAGGTAGGAGTAGGTTCGGTACACGATTCTGTGACGGTGTAGACGACTGGTGTCATACCTGGAGAAGTACCAGTTGTGCAGAGAGAAAGATAAGTTGTTGTCCAGATTGTGGTGAAAGGAGTGACTTGTGCGGCGGCAGAGGCTGAAGACATTGAAGCCTCTTCGCACTTAGGGCAGTAGGTAAGTGTGACTCCATTGGTTACAGTAACCATCTGTGGAGGAGCAGTGGTATCGCAGTCATCGATTGTCAGCGTGACGTAGACTGGTGATGCAGTTGAAGTGCTGACTGCGGCAGAGGTCATTGGGGCAGACGATGACTGAGCAACGACGCCAGAAGCTGTAATAGCTGCAGCAGCTGCAAACTCGATCTTCATTGTGGAAGTTGATCGAGACCGGTATTAGAGCCAGATGTTATTACAAAGCTGTATGATATGAAGCGAGTGACTGTGTGAGTTGATGATAATGATATCAGGAGAGAAAGGAGAAAGGCTAGAGAATCGAGCGAATGAGATTCTGGAGCGACTTATGGAAAGGAGAGGAAAAGCCCGAACGAGTGAGTTTCCTGAAGCAGCAGATGACTTATACAGATACTGTTAACGGCCATGTTTTGCTGTAGTGATGGTGCTGGAATGTAGGTTAATTGCTGTGCATTCCTTGGCCTGGGCAACAAACACACGAAAGCGGATTGACGTGCAAGTCACAGCAACGAGATAAGATTAATTCATGATGTTAACTTATTGGTTTGCGCAGTGTTTCGTTTGACAATGGTGAAGCATAGTTCTCCTCTTGGTGTTGAAATTCGATATGAATCTGGTGGATGAGGAAGATGCACGCGACAGTCTCGAACTCAAGGGAAACAGCTTCACAAATTGGCACCAGGGAGACGCCAGTTATGCACAAATGCTCGTATTGACTGCACTTATCTATTCATATTCTCTACTTAGTTCAGAAGCTTTTGATGAAAGCAAGTGTAATCATGCTGCACAAGTATAGCTGAGTCTCAAGATCTTACCATAGAATTGCTCAGGGGCAATCTTATACAGCTCCCGCTTATGATCATGTTCGCATATCTTGGATAGAGTCCGACCACCGGCAACATATTGATATGCACAATAATGCTTTTGTGAACAATGTCCTCTGCTGTACCTGGTGGAGCATTGTTCGTGCATCACGTGTTTCGTCTGAGGCCTGAGGCTGCGCTGAGGAATGTCTACCATGAGGAATGCAACAGACTTTCCAGCCACTCTCTCTGTATACCAATGGAATGCTAGCCATGCCCAGAAGCTCACCAGCCACCAGTCTGTATGTCTAGCAAAGTGCCAAGCACAGATGACCGCTAAGCCAAAGTGGAAAACCAGACTATTGTAAACCTTCCATTCCATACAAGCGACCAACCACCCGGAATGCCTATTACAATCAGATGGCTGGGTGTGTCTACCAACAATAGCCTTTTGTGCATATATTACCTTGCATCTTTTGTTGATGTCTGGTTTGTTCCTGCATAATCGTGCATTACAATCTGCCTGTTCAGTCACAATATTTCTGTCCTGAACCAACCTTCTCGCAACCACTCTACCAGATCACACATAATCAGCCACACTGTGCATAGATCTTGCACAAACAGCACGATCAGCCTATCAGAACTGTTCTGAGAGTCTTCTTGCACAACTCACACCTGACACTACAACCATGGCATACCTTACTCAACACCACACTTACCCAATGCGGTCAACAAACAAAGAGCCCCAATGGGCAACCGTCTATGACGATTTGTTCAGCCAATACGTCGACATCGAAGCCGATGACTTCAAATTCGGCACAAGCAGTTCAGATGAAGCCAGCAACAATGAACCCCTCGAAAGCCACTTTACCGACAGTGGCGACAGCAGTTCCTCCGAAGCAGCAGCCCGACGTCTTTCAGACGACTTCTGGGCCAGAACACTTGCCGTGTTGGAAAAAAGCGCATCCTCCCTCGAACAGCAGCAAGACGGCACACAACAAAGAAACAGCGAACAGCACAATTTGTCGCCGGCCGCTTCTTTCTACAACACAAAGAATACTCCACATGCGGATTTCCCTAGCCTTGATGGGTTCCCCAGTCCTCACATCTCGACTGTTCCATCTTCGCCTTCTGTTGAAGCAGCGGCCAGGCGCCGAAAAGCAATCAGATACCAACAAGAACGCTCTACAAAGACTCCCGAGAGACCTGTTGGCGTGACGAAGTCATATGCTTCGTCTAGCAAGTCGCCAAAGATGATGTCGCCTTCGCGTTACAGGGCAGGTGCCCAAGATGCCTGGGTTGAAAGCATCTACCAGACCCCAAGCAGAATGACCAACATGAACCTGCCTATCAGAAGCATGCCTCTGACTCCTCCCTCAAGCGGAAGAAGCAAACCTACAATTGGACTCGGCTTCCAAGGATGGAATGACCTTGACGCCTCACCCATGCAGCCATTTTCGAATTATACCGAGCAAAGACCTCACTTCTCAAGTCCCTTCGAGCAACAGAGTATGCCTAGACAATTCTACAGCCCTGAAGCCTCTCCCCTCACCAGCCCCAGCGTTGAACGCGGAACCTTCTTCGCCGAAGAACCCACCATCTTCCGGGATACCTACTACAAACAACCCTCCACCACAAATGTCTACAACAAGTCCGCCTGGAGCGCAAATTCCTTCGCAGCAGAGGATATCTACGAGCCTTCTCCTACATTCAGCCCTTGGTTGGCGAGTGAGAAGAAGGAAGCAGAGTATCAAGCCTCACTTAACAATTTCCAAGTCCACAACAGTTTCTTGGCAGCAAACTACAATGATCCTACTTTGGCTCCTGCGTATGCGGAAGAGCCGTTGGTGGATTTGAATGTAGCGGCGGAGGTTACGCCTTACTACACCACACATGCCTACATCGCTGCCACAAGAAGAGAATCACGCACACCCTCGCCACCAAGGAACCGCATTATAAAGCGCAACTCTTCTTCGAAGACCCACAGCCGTAAATCCAGCTCAGATCACAAAGCTTCCAAAGCAAACAAGGCTGGCGGATTCGTAAACTATACACCCTCAGACAGCGAGAAACTGCTTACGGGGGTTGCACCATCGGGAAGCAGCAAGACGAAAGCCAGACGCGAAAGAGAAGCTGCAGAGCGCTGGAGGAGATTCAGCCAAGCTGCTGCAAAGGCTGTTGCCGAAGCAGGCGGTGCATTGACCGAGATGGCACCAGTTGCCAACATGTTGCCTCATCACACCGATTTGGTGGATACCGAAGCAGGAGGAAGTTATACTAGAGTATGAATGGAAGAAGTAATGTCAAGAGCTCAACTGTCAAATTTCCCTTCGTATATAATCTTTCTATATCACTGCCAGAATTAATATTTTGTCGAACAAGGACTCAGTAATCTTTTCTTCAGAAATAGTCAGCTTTGCCTCCAAGAGTGATTGTGCCATTGCTCAACTGACATTCCCGAGCCGAGAAACGGACTTGTGCTGCTCCCACGTCAAACACAGTGAGGACGTTTCTCATGAATGTGTCTCCAATGATAGTCATGCCTCCACCGTTATCTTGCACACCGGTAACACAGAAGCCCGCTCCAGTATCAATGATCAAATCGAGAGGGTTGATGTAAAAGACTTTCTTCGAGATGGTGACGCCGAAAAGAGGTACAGTAGCATTGCAAGCAACTGTGTACAAGCCATACGACGAGCTCAAAACAGCAGGGGGACTGAACGCCGCAGCAAGGGCACTAACAACATCGGTAGGCGCATATATCAAACTCGTTCCTGAATCAACGATGGTATTATAGGTAGGGGCGCCAATCAAAGGTGTCTTTTTCGGGTTTCCAGTCATTGCCACGTCGAAACTTGCGTTCCAGTTTTTGCTCACAGCCCAGCCATCTACCTCGATAGAGTAGAATTGATACTCCTCAGTTGGACCTGTCGATGAATCGATACTGACAACAGAGATATTCGCCACAGCCCAGGACTTTCCGTGTGGGATATTGGGGATACCTCCGACAGCTAGGACACCACCAGCTGATTGGGCGCTCTGAGTAACGTCGCGGTCAAGAGCGATGCTGAAGATTGGAGCGGTGATGTTCTGGACAAACATACTTGTGAGAAGAGGATTGTAAGGAATGTTAAATCCTGGAATGTCTTGAGCTGGGTCACTGCCACTGTATTGATTTGTCAAAGATGCATAGGCGAGGCCGACCAATCCAGAAGATGTGCCATCGCCGTACCAGCCAGCCACAGTAACGAGACCCATGGTTTGATTCTCAACTGTAAGACCAGCAAATGTCAAGTCCTCGGTAATGATTTCGCCATTGAGGCGTTCTCCATCAGCATACGAAATGTTGAAGTTGCGATTGGGGACCTGCTGAGCTGTGGATGACAAGGAGTAGGTAGGTCCAAAAGCACATTCTGCTTCGTCAATCACTTCAGAATCGGATGGGTCGACGCAGGTGAATTGGCTGTTGACAAGCCAAGTGTCGCTGCTTCCAGTATCGATGACTACTTCAAAAGTCTCGCCACCTGCACCAAGAGATGCAAGGAAGACACTTCCCGCACCCACCGAGAGAAGGTCTGTTGTTCCATTCTGGAGCTTTGTCAATATCTGTCTGCTAATCAACTTGTTCCTGTCAAGAGCTTACCTGAAGCCGAGAAAAAACACCATCTACATGTCTGCCAGATCTGATGGCTTGAAGGTAACCAGCGCTCAAAGAATTTGTCTTTGCATTCGCTCGTGCAAGAGGGATAGTATGTCCAGTAACTCTGTTTGGACTCGGTTTTTGAACAGCAACTAATCGACGTGGTTGATTGACTCTGAAGTCAAAATTGTCTCGAGCGGCTATAGGGACAGTAAGAGCTGCGAGAACTGCAGCTTCGATGAAACGCATGTTGGGTGGTCGAAAGAAAGGCGAATTAAAACGAGAGTCGAGAAGATAAATGAAAGAATGATAGAAAAAGAATGTAGTAACGATCAGTCAAACTGTTCTTGGTCAAAACAGACGAAGCAACAGGCTTCGCGGGAGAATAAAAGCCAGGGAAGTAGGGTCGCGCCTGTGTTTTTGTCAAATGTCCTACGTAGAGGTCCAAACACAATCAGATGCAAGTTTGCGTGTGTTCGGTCAAATCCCTTGCCTGGTGCAAATTGCATCGCACATTCCTCTTGCAATCCACCCACTTGGCCCTCTTTCTGGGCATCTGGGCATTGATACTAACAGCGAGTCATTCCTGAATGCGAGAAAAACAACTATAGTAAGGCTTGTTTCATCGTTCTAGAGCGGGTCAAGTTTGGGAGGTCTTCGATGCATACCACAAAGCAAGTCTATATAAACCTCTCATTATCGTACACGTTCACCCACATCTCAGCGCCCAACGCCGACTAAGATCACCGACGTATCATTTTGCTTCTTGTTGTTTTCATTGCAAAGCCGTGACACTTCCAACACCCACATCGACCACGTTGCCGTGGTTCACTGAATTTAAGGTGGTGTAATGGTTGGAGGAGTAGCTTCTCGCTTGACCGTCATCATGGTCGAGCAAGTAGGGATGGGGTAAGGGCTGGTATTGCCATCACAGAAGTTTTCATCGTAGCATCTGTTTGCTATCTCAGCCTTCAGTCAATTCGAAAAGAAACAAAGCCAACTCACCCTCCATAACGCATCCCACAAGAGTTGATTGCGTCCACACAGATAGAGTGAGGGGTACAGGTGCTCGTGGAGAGCTCAGCAGCTTCTGAAGTTTCGGCGTCGGTTGTCACAGCACGGGTTGCTAGAGGTGTAGTCGTAGCTGTCTTGGCAGGAGTAACCTTGTATTTTTTGGTGTACGGAGGCTTTGCCTCGGGGACTTTGTGAGCAGCAGCAACAGGGGAAGCATTCAAGTCGCGAGCGTCGATAGTTGACGAAGCATGGTCACTAAGAGCGCATCAGAAAAGGTATTCACTATCGGATCATCGGTTTCTTCATACCCTTCGGCACATCTCGGGATGAGAAGCGCAAGAGAGGTCGAAATGAAGACAAAAATGGAGAGACGCATGTCCTTGTGAGATGTGTGAAGATGGTAGCACAAGAGGGGGAGTTGAATAACCAATGACGAAGCTTTGTATGATTTTAACTTCAACTCTCAACTTTGAGGGATTCAAAGCTCAATATGTATTCTGATTTCCAACTGACGACGATAATAGGGCTTGTTCAAGCGAATTTTTCAAGGAATGCGTGGATGTCAAGATATCGTTCACGTTGCAATATTTTTTGGTCGTGGTGGTGTGCTGGAAGGATGCACAACGATCGGTGTTGCAATGGGATACAAGGTCGTGGCAAACAATCCTGGCGTGAGTTTGCATCCATTCCTTCGATCGTGGATAGCTGAGGAGCAAGTCCTGGTTCTCGGGGAGGTGCGAACGGTGCATTGGGATCGCCATGCTTCAGCCACCAAGGATCAACCCTTGCGTGCTGTGTCAGCTGCGAAGGTCATGTTGCAAGACGCCAACTCTTGTGCAGTATTTTCTGATGTTCTATTATAACTGTGATGTCCTAAAGTGGACTTTAGGCTGATGACAAGGAATGCGTGTAGCATCAACTCAAGGTATACCATCGGGAGATGGTTGCAAAATTATAGCAGATCCTAGATGCAGTTTTGAGATGCGACATCATTGTATGTTTCTCGATCAAGTTCTATAGGTAGCATTTTCTCTGGGAATGCGGCGTTCGTTGATGGGTGCATAGCTGTATAGCGAATACGACTCAGAGTCGTAGTCTGTGTTTCAACTTATCTTCAAGTCTGGAAGGCAAGCACGAATGGGAGATGATTCGGAGTTTCCTCTCGTGCTCTCTTGAGATCCGTCCTTCCGTGTTGACGCAATGTGTTCCATCACTCTCTTTGAATACGCAATGAGCTCCACTCTGACGACAAACAACATACCACGTAGAAGGTCCCTCAGCAACAGCATGTAACCGCTGGCAGGTAGACACTCATTGACGCTGCCACTTTTCCGCGTTTCCGTTTCAAAATCCTGGTGGATGCTGACGATTTCTTGCGGGACTGTGATGTTATAACCTCCGTGATCTGCAAGCCAGGGTTTGTTGTTCCTTCGCCATCAAGATAAGGCACTTGGGTATAATCGATTGTCGATCCAAATCTAAGATCGTTGCGACGTTGATCGGTGTCGACTATCAAAAGGAAGATTGATAAGACAGGTTGACCATGGCGGGATCAGGCCTCAGGTAGAACGAAAGAAGCACAGGGATGCTCATACGTGGCATGTTTCCTTCCGAAGCCGAATATCGTGCTGCTGTGAGTTCCACGCGTCGAAATGGTTCTAGTCTCCTTCATCTAACACACCACTTTCTAACTCTTGATCATGCATCGGTGGACACTCCGGACAACCATCTGGTGGCGTTTGGGCGAGGTCTCGACCGCGAAAGACCTTTGAAAGATACCGTGAAGCAATGTGATTTTGCTGTGGTCTGGGCCGCAAGGAACCAACGAACTCGTGCTACCAAGGGCAATATCCATGTTTTTGTGGCTGGAGATTCGAAACAGGGCAAGGTGAGGAACGCGCCACGTTGCGCCGAACCACCTTCTAGGGACTGTCAAGAGCAGAAGCGCAGAGTCTAGAATACGGAGTTGTCCGGCAGGTAGACGCTAAGAGCCGTGCTGTGTTTGGTTGTGTCGGGCAGTCCGAAACTTATCGGTCATAAACAACATTCGGAGAGCACTCCAGATGGCGTGATACTGGCCATGCGCTGGCAGACAGCTGGTAGAAAGGGGCGTGTTGATACAAGTCGGGTCGCACTTCCATGACGGACGATCTGGTTATGCTTGCTCGGGCGAGGATGATATCTTCTGCCCTTCAATCTCTCCGGTTTGTTGAAAGCTCGTGGATGATCTGGGGCAACAAGTCAAATTGTTGTTTTCAAGGTCTTGTGTGCTTTGCCAAATATTTGTGCTTGCTGGTGAGTCATGTAAGTATATTCCACATTCGAGGTCTAGTGCCAACCATGGGTCTTACAGCTGAGTGAAAGTCGCTAGTAAAACAATACTCTTGCAAAAGGCGTTTATGCATACTTGGTCACCGATGCCCAAGAAATCGGCGCATCGCATACAGTCGATGATGTTGATAGCGATCATGATCCCAAAAGCATCCGATGCCACAGGCGGCGGTGAGAAATGAATCGACATAGATTCAGCGGTTTCTCGTGTTTTGATCTGACGAAAGGGGCTTGGTAAATCCACTTTGGCTATCGATGACACCAACACTGTCCGTGTGAAGCGACCGCTTAGCATTTTAATGCATGCATTGGAGGTCGGTGTCGTTGGTTGGTATCTATTTTGTCAGCAGTTCGGTCTCGATTTTCAAGTCTCGGTTTTCCAGAATCTAATCAAGGCCACGTCATGGTTTCTTGACTACGATATGATGTTCACCTTGGACACATTGAGCGGTCAAAGCTTTGAGAGCAGTTGACTCTCTTAAGAGCCAAGGTGGTCAACCTTACATGCATATTCGGTAGCGTTGCAACTTTCGGTTCAGATGCGTGACGCATAGTCACTGGAGATGATACGACAAGAAGCAGGCAGCAATGAACAAAACAACAGCAATGAGTGCACCCGCTCTCTCGGACTTACGCAAGTCAGTAACGTGGAGAGACGCAAGCGTATTTGAGCTTGGTCTTGGTCTCGGCCTATATCCTCGGGGTTCCAGTCCTGCTCTTTCTCTTCGCGATCGGTGGTAGTCATCCTCGATATGTTGACGTAGAGCGGCTGGGGTCACAGAGTATCGTTGTGTCTTCATGGCATTTTCTTGGTATCTTCGTATGTCTTCGTGTATCCGTTCATTCTGAGGCGACGAGCATGCGAGCAGACGCTAACGCAAAGCTCCCAATTGTCGTAATGATTGGCTTCAACGTCACAGAGAAGGGGCAAGTGCATCATACGTCGCGTATAGTATCGTCCATCTTGATAATCGTCCTTCGTGGCGGCAGGTACGCAACACCGAGTCTCTCGGACAGCCAAAGGTCGATAGGTCTACCACAATAGAGCCACAATGTTTACGGACGCACTCCACTTAGATGGCTACTGCGAGGCAGGCCAAGCTCCTTGGGCTTTCTTGCTCTTCTTGAGCTTCAATCCACACCATTCAACCCTCGCGACAGCGACAGTGACTCAAAGGTCGCGTATGCGCTCTACTGCGCTCCGTCAAGGAGAATACCCGCGATCAACTGGCAGCAGGCATCGCGTTTCAGAATCGACCATGGGCGAGAATGAGCCTCACGCGCACTCGCTCATGTCCTACAATGGCGTTCTCTGAATTTTGAGTTGGAGAGGAAGAAGGAAAGGAGGGAAGACAACAACAAGCGGAGAGATAAGAGATGACTCCTCAGCGCCAAGGCTCTGCGTCATAGACCCCTCATCAACCGGGCATTCTTGAACCGAGGTCCGACGATGAAGCTTGAGCCAAGCCTCGAACTTGTGAGCAGGGTTGTACCTGCAACAATGGGCATGTAGATGTTATTGCGAAGCCGGAGTAAGCCATTGCTTGGCGGATTTGGTATATAATCGTGCCGTGCGCCAGTAGTCTAAAAAATCAAGTTCCTTTAGCAATTACATCTAGTAGCTAAGCTCTAGAAGGCCTCTACGGCCTAGGGTGCCCTCTATGGCCCTTAAAAGGTAGACTTACGACTACCTCGACCCCGCACGACGCCGGCATCGCTATTGCGCTCCTTATTAGTTAACTTGTAGGAGTTATAAGGATATAATGTAGTTGCAAGAGTAAGCTAACATTAGCTTCCCTTAGTCCGCAACTACACTTTTCTTATAATTAGCTACAACCCCTACAACTTCGAGGATAAGAGTAGCAAGGCATTTATCTTTAAGCTAAGCTTATAGCTTTCCATTCTACCGAAGACAAACATACGTCTACGAGGAGTTGTAAGATAGATCTAAGTGGTCTTTCTAGCTAGAGGAACTCTAATTGATATAAGAAGGATATCCCTTCTTATAAGAGGACTAGATAGCATAGTACTACTAACATAGTACTTTAGCCTCTTTAAAACTTCTTTATATCCCCTGCTTATATAACTCTCTTACATTCTAATAGAACCCGATCTCTACTACGACCCTACAACTAGCTACGCTTAGCTAGAGGGGTCTACAACTAGCTATTAACCAGTTAGAGGACCTACAACTAGGCCGCAATAAGTCGGTTAAGAACCTCGAGACCCTTCGTCGATGACCTGTAAAGAACTACTCGAGATCCTCTACTATATAGAGCAGAACCGCCTAAACTAAGAGGCCGAATATGTAGAATACTAGGTAAGGAACTAACCTAGTCTATAACAGCCCCTATAATAGGCGCCTCTACCTCCTCTATAGCTAGAGCTAATGTAACAAGATACTCCTCCTACTTCTAGCTTTGTAACCACTACTAGAGAGCATAAGTATCGTCTAAAAGTACCTATTTAGAAACCTCCTATCTTTAAGGAAAAGATAAAGAATGAAGAAGTAGATAATTAGATTACCTAACTTAAAAACTAGATAGGTTTGCAAGAGGACTTTATCTTTTATAGACTGTTATAGGATAACGAAAAGAACCGCCTTACTTCTTCCTATCTAGAAGGGGACCTATTTAATTGCTAGCAAGAACACCTTATAGTTAATTCTTTTACAGCCTAATTGTTAAAGATCTAGTACCGTTATATAGATCTCGATTAGATGGAAATTAAAAAGAGACGATTTAAGCATATAAGACAGACTAGTTTAGCTAGGGCTTTTACAAGGGACTTACAAACCCTTTCGCGCAAACTTGTCCCTATCCTATCTCCTAAAACTTTTCTTAGAAGGTATAGGGATAGCCTTCGAGAAGATGTAAGAGATGCTCTAGACATATAGCTTTATTTACCCTCGAATACCTTAAAAGATGATTACATTAATAGGGCTATTGCTCTTAATAAGGTTTATTTCCGTCATAGGAGGAAGAACTAAAGTAAGAACCTAAATGCAACTATCGAATCCCTTAATGCAATAGGCGAGAAGAAGAAAGGCAAGGGTAGTAGCAGAGGAAAGGGCAAATAGGACAAGTTAAAAGTTACTTGCTATTCCTATAATAAGCCTAGCTACTATGCTAGAGAATGCCGTTTAAAAAACAAGTAGGTAAGGTTGTAACTAAGGTAACTTCCTTACCTTCTAAGGCCTCTAACGAAGAAGAGAACTTAGTTGCAAGTATAGATGTAAACGTAACCGCTAGATCTTCGCTAGAAGAGGAGACTAAATACTTTGCTACCTTAGATAGTAGTCTTCTTACGCTATACGGAACTGTTGGACCTCGTAATAATGTCTGCAAGATTATCTTTACACTTAATACTATAGCATCTAGTGTTTACATATCGGCTTTAAAAGCTAGAACCTTTTAGAAGAATTCTATTATTCCTATTACAATAAAGTTAATCGTTCTACCGAATAGGCAAACTATTGTAACAAAGGAAGGACTCGAGTTACCCTATACCTTAGGAGACTAGTTAGGAACTCTTAAAGCGCAACTTATAGACTTTAAAGGATACGATGTTATCCTAGGACTATCCTAGTTTATAAGATATAACCCTATAATCAATTAGCAGGTTAGCATAGTATAACTATTACATAAAGATACTCTTACAACTTACGTTCTTAAATCTTACTCTAGGATCTTTGCGTTATAAGATGTAAAGGTGGAGGATGAACGAGAACTGCTATATGCACTTACTAACCCTATAACAAATGGACAACTTAGTATAAGAAGAGCCCCCTTGCTGCTTATAGCACTACGTGCTTTTTCTAGTCTAGAGCCGGATAGCAAACCTGCTGTTATAACGCTCCCTATCTTCGTTGTAGTCCTATAACAATATCCATCTATATTTAGAGAGGAATTACTAACTAGACTGCTAAAGAAAAGAGACATTGTCTATTTAATTAACACCGGAGACGCGAAGCCGACGAACATATAGGCCTATTCGTTAAATCTAATGTAGTTGCAAGAATAGCAAAAGCAAATAGATATGCTATTATAACGAGGTCTTATCTAGGAATCCTCTTCGCCGTAAAGAAGTCCTGTTCTCTTTGTACTAAAACCTAGTAACAAGTAGAGAATGTGTGTCGATTTCTGTGCTCTAAATAAGCTTACGAAAAAGAACGGATACCCCCTACCTCTCGTGCAAGATTGCTTAGATGCACTTGCTAGGGCAGCTTAGTTTATAAAGCTTAATCTTGTTTCTAGCTTTTAGCAACTATTAATGGATCTAGATTCCGTTACAAAGACTGCGTTTAATACTCGATAGGGAAAGTATGAGTTTCTTATTATGCCTTTTAGCCTCTACAACGCTCCTACAACTTTCTAGACATTAATAAATAAAGTCCTACGTCCCTTCTTAGGAAAATCAGTTATTATGTATCTTAATGACATACTAATTTACTCTAAAACCGAGAAGGAACATATAAAGCACTTATACGACGTTTTTTAAGTGTTATAACGAGAGTAACTGTTCGCCTCTACTAAGAAGTATGTAGTAGGAGTGCAAGAAGTTAAATTCTATGGTCACCTTGTTACGCTAAACTATACACAACCTATACAAGACAAGGTTAAAGTCATCCGAGACTAGCCTACCCCTTAAACTGCGTAACAAGTCCGTTAGTTTTTAGGACTTACAAGCTATTATCGCCGCTACATTCGTGGCTTTACAAAGCTTATAGCCCCTCTATTAGATTTATTAAAGGAAGAAGATGTAAATCTTCGCGCTGTAAAAAAGAGACCTATTTAGTAGAACTTGCAGTGCACTCATTCCTTTAATAAGTTAAAAGAGACCCTTATAACTAGACCTGTTCTAGTTGCACCTAACACTTTAAAGCCTTTTTAGATTAAAACTAACGCTTCGGAGTAGGCAATAGGATCTATTCTGTACCAAAATAGCGAGGATGACAAGTTACATCCTATTGCATTTGGTGGACGCAAATTAAAAGCTATAGAACTAAATTATCCTGTCTATAAGAAGGAAGGACTTGCAATTAAAGAAGCATTACGCACATGGACTATGTACATTCAAAACGGACATAAGACAGTTATTCTAACTAATCATGAAAGTCTAAAGTACTTACAAACCATAAAAACCCCGAGTAAGCGAGTTGTAAGGTGGTTTAAGGAGTTTTCTAAGTATAATATCGAGATTCGATATAGGAAAGGATTAGAAGCCATTATCCCTAACGCTATATCACGGCGCCCTGATTTTATGGGGAATACTCCTACAAATGTTGCAGAACGTATTAATGCTATGCGTTTCTAAGCGGACGAAGAAACTAACTTCGTAGAAGCAATGATTGCCTTTTAACTATTAGGTACTCTTCTACAAGAAGAGCGCTTACAAAAGCTAGTACAAGAAAAAGCAATTAACTACGCAGCCATTAACAATGATGGAACACTAGAGTTGCAATATATTCTGCTAGATAATAAGGGAGTTGTACTGTATCTTACACCGGAATTCCGTGTAGATTTCTTAGATTATATATATCGCAACTATGGCCATTTCGGCTCCCCTAGCTTGCTTAGACATGTAGAGTCTAGAGCATAGTGGCCTTCTATTAAAAAGGACATTCGGTACTTTAGCAAGCACTATCCTATTTGTTAGATTACTTAGAAAAAGAGCAGCAAGGAGAATGAGATACGCTTCTATTAAATTAATGTAGAGTTGCAACCATTCGAACGCTAGGCACTAGACGTTGTTAGCCCTATGCCCCCTTCTCTTAGCGGAAAACAGTACGTAATTACTACTATCGATTATGTAACAAATTAGCCTATTGTAAAAGTAGTTGCATCTGTAGATAATGAAACTACTACTAAATTTGTATATAAGGAGATCTATTACGCATATAGATCACTAAGGGAAATTCTATTAGATAATGGTGCTAATTTCGTGTCTAGAGTATTACAACATCTCTATAACAAGCTTAAGACAAGGCATTAGTTATCTACCCCTTATCACCTACGTGCAAATAGCAAGAATAAGAACCTTAATAGTATCCTTAGGTCTATTCTAACTAGAATGTGTATTAGAAACGAAGTTACAATGTAGGAAGACTTCCTACTAGAAGCGGTCTTCTATTGCAGAACTTACATGCATTCTAGCACAGGTTTTAGCCTATATTACCTACTATATGGCCGTCATCCACGTATTCCTAAGGATGAAAACTAGCCTCGACCGCTTAATATTGCTGTTGTAGATTACGAGAAGAGACTTATAGTTATAAAACATGTAAGGCACCTTACAAACAAGAAGCTCTTATAACGAGCGATCCGTGCAAAGCTTATTAACTCTTAAATACTTAAGAAGCATGCTAGACCTGCTTTTAAGGAGAACGAGTAGGTCTTATTGCAGAACCTAAAACTAACTAAACTCGTTCCGAAATGGACTAGGCCTTACAAAATCCTAAAGGCGCATTAGTTAGGCACGTATGCCTTATAAACTCCCGAAGGAAGAGTGTTACGGCATTTAACTTATGGCAATTGGCTTACGAAGGCTAATTGCACGAGTGTAACAAGCTTTTAGAACCGTCTAAATCCATTAGTAGAGAAGTTGCAGGTTAAACCGACTAGTTCATTAGTGCTTAATGCACTAGATGGCGAAGAATTGACAATCCCCGATGTTAAGACTTAGTCTACTCTATTAGAAGCTAAGTGGAGAAGACTATAGAACTTCGCCCTAAGATCTAATTATCGTCTAGGTGCACGAAGATTCCTAGTAGGGGAGGGAGAAAAGGTTATAAGGACTACAACTAAGGTCGAAGACCTTAAGATCTCCTATGGCGTCCACAAGTTAAGAAGACTAAAAGCTACTAGGAAGTCTAGAAGCTAAGAGGACGCTTAGATAGCTCCGGTAGAGCTTACTATCTAAGAAGCCCTTGTAAAGGCAGATAAGCGGCATAAGCAATACTAAGAAGAGGTGTTGTAAAAGAAAATCGAAGACGGTGATAAGCTAAGGGATGAATTTAGCCGCCGCTAGCAGTAGAAAGCTGCTATAACAGAGTCTACAAACATAGAAAAGGACTCGGTACTAATTGCAACTACTATAACGGACGTCTTAAAGGCCTCTAAAGCTACTAAGAAGAACTAGTATTCCTTACGCATAAGAAGAACTCCTACAAAGAAGTTTAGAACGTGAATTAAATAAGGAAATGTTAATTGTAAGCTACTTTTAGCTGCTAGTTGTCTGTAATAAGGTAGAAGGCCTAACTATTAGTACAAATCAAAAAGAAAGAAGGTTAGCAACATTCTGCTACCTTAAAAAGATCATAAAAACCTCCCTATAATAAAGGAAAAACCCTAAAAGTTAACTAAAATCATAGTTGCACCTCTATAACTGTATCCTCGATCCGAAACCCTTCTATAATAATCACTCTAGAGAACTGCTAGAGCTACGGCTATAGCGAGCCTTCTAAAGGGCGACGTACTCTATCTAGAGACAGTATAGAGCATAAGCACGCATAGAGTTTGCGCCTAGAGCTACCTATCTATAAGGAGTTAGAGTAAGAAAGTTACGAGGACCTATAGAACCCTCGTCGAAGAACTTATAGTCCTACTTATAGACAGCATTACGGATCTAAAGGCGACGAGTAGTAGTTAATCCGTAGGCTAGGTTAACTAACATCTTAAATTAAACTCTAATGTTTCTAGAGGACTAGGTAGGAGCAGTATTAAAACTTTCACGCTAACCGCTAATACTATCGATGATGTAGTTAGCCTAGCGTAAAGGGGTAGCGGCTCTAAACTAAGCCACAGTTATACGCTTAGGACTTGTAGGCACAAGAGGAGAACTAATGATAGGAGCCGAGCTGCTACGAGTGTAACTTAGTGTTATAGGTCTAGGAGCAGCTAGAGATGGACTTGTACGAATAGGAGAACCTAGATCTAGACCGCCCATTAATTCTATAACTAAAGAAGGAGTTACACTTAAGCTTACAACACGACGATAGTTAGTTGCAACCTAACGAGGAACAGGCGAAATGATAACCTAAACCTCTTAACGACGTCTAGGCTCGGGAGTTGCAGAAGAAGTTGCAACAAGGGCTCTTAAAGGACTAAGTGCTTTACTACTATAGTAGGAGCAGTTCTTATAGCGGTTAGGGAAGGCATAGTTAGTGCAAGCTCTAGAAAAGAGTTCTCCGTTAGGACCGTTAACAGTAATATAGTCGGCAAAGCAACTAGAACCTTTCTTATAGTTATAGCAGGCATCGTTTCTAGAGTTAACGGTTCTGCCGCGAGAAAGATGACTAAGGAGGGATGTTAAGGCGTAGGCACTAGTAGTTTTGTGTGTGTCTAACTTCTTAGGTCTAAAGACTAGCTCGTAAACAGGCTCTAGGAGTTAACGGTTGTTACGATCTAGGAAGTTTTTAGCTACAACTCTAAGGTTATAGCGTTCGCCCGAATTAGCTAGGGCTAGAGCAGATAAGAGAGCCTAAATAGCGAAGCGGAGATCCAGTTTGCGCGACTTTTTGCCTATTATAGAAGTTAGAAAAGGCTGTAACAAGGTTACAAAAGTTAGAAGATTTACTTACGAGCATCGTCTAAGTCCTTCTTTATAGCATAGTGTCCTTTAGGACCGCCCTTGCCTAAAGGCTTATAAGGAGGCTTGCCGCTACCATTACCGCCACGCTTGCTAGTTCTAGTAAGAGAACTAGTAGTAGGGCGCGCAATAGATGCCGACATTGTTATAGAATGTAAGGAAAGTGATGTAAAGAGTGTAGAAAAGCTATTACAAAGCGCGCGCGTAGTAGAAGCGAGTTATAGGCAATAAGGAAGAGAAGATTAGTATGTAAGTAATAAGATGTTGCTACAACTAATAAAGAAGAAGAATAGTGTATAAGAGGTAGTATAATGTGTAACTGTTAAAGAAGGAAGAAGAAGTGGAAGTACTTAAGCAAGTTTAAGAAGCTTAATCAAGTTAGATGTTAATGTTATAGAGAAGGTTTAAGCTAGACAGGAGGGATGGTTTTATACCTAGAATTTCATAAGCTAGTAACTGTAACTCGGAGTTGCAAGTGACTAAGGCGTAAAATTAAGAAGTAAGAAACTCGGAGCGTGCTCCTTATGATGCTAGTAGGTAAGAAGTCGGAGCGTGCTATCGTTGCAAGGGAAGGAGCATATGAAAAACAATCTAAGATCGTTATAGAAGTTGCTAGCGCCGAGGCTACTACCTAGCCGAGTGAAATTAGATGCAACAAATGCAACGAAGGAGGATTAAGAAATTGAAGGAGACATAGGGAGATATAATAGCTGTTGCAGTGGGAAAGAAGATTCTAATGGCAGGTTGTAAGCGATAGAAGCAAATTTCCTAACTACAATCCGAATTGCAGATGGAGAAGCTTCCCATGACTATAACTAAAAGTTGTAGATGGAGGAAGTTTCCTATGGCTATAACCAAAAAAGTTGCAGAGGAAGGAGTTGCCCATGGCTGCAACAAGCTGTGTAACTAAGACTTCTTTGAAGTCTGACCAATTGTTTCCTTTGTATTGTTGATTTCTATTGATACTGGCGACAATACTGAAGCAGGTGCTTTAGTCTAAGTAGGGGAGGATGTTATTGCGAAGCCGGAGTAAGCCATTGCTTAGCGGATTTGGTATATAATCGTGCCGTGCGCCAGTAGTCTAAAAAATCAAGTTCCTTTGGCAATTACATAGATAAAACTGCTTCGGAAACGGCAACAAGGATGTAGATGTTTGAGCTCAGCATGGTGAGATGCTTTTCTGTATCGTACGGGAGAGACTGAGATGTATCCGATGGAGTCTCTGGCTCTTCGTGGTGTAGTATACTGGATGTTTTGTTTTGGGATCGTGAGTTTCGAGAATTGGGTGAGCTGCACATGCAAAACCATAGAGCAATACTAACTTGGCCACGAATCTGGATATTTTCAGTGCAGAGACATAGGAGGATGCTCAAAAATAAGGCTGTAATGGATCTATATACACACAAGGCTCTCAAGTCAAGTCAGGGTGGTATACTTGTTGCCGACGACATCAAGGTGAAGTAGTACAAGACATATGGCCACTCGGGCCGCACTTTCCGCACCAGCAATTGCCGCAAGCCCTCGTCCAAAGAATGTCCGTACGAAAAACAAGCGCATCACAGTCCAGGCAGCGCATTCAAACCCACAACAGCGGGCATGAAGGCGCAACCCCAAAATGCACGCTCGCGCTACCTATCCACAATCTCCACAATGGAGAAGGTACCAGTCACCAAGCTCGAAGCCGCAGCTGGCGAACAGACAAAATGGCTTTGGTTGTTGAATGCAGGCGACATGGCTGCACGAGCGCGCTCAGGTATCACTTTGCCAGAAAACCTACCTGGTGCACCTGTGCAAATTGTAGAATTGCTAGCAAAGGTAAGTGAGAAATGGGGAAGAGATGGAAGGCTGACGACTAAGTGTGACAATTTTCAAAGCCGTATGCTCTGATCGAGTATGAATCGCCCGATGATGCGAAAGCTGCGTTTGAAGTAGAGTCAAAAGCAATCTTTGCATATGCTGCGCCGAGCGTGGTAGAAAGCATTATGGCCAAGCTGCCGCCGAATCATCCTACACCTACGCTTCTCTCCGCCGACCCACCTACATACGAATTTTCCAATAATTTAATCTTGATACACGAGTTCATCACGAAAGAGGAAGAGGAGGAGATGATACGGGAATACCACACTGCGACAGCCTCACGAGATGGTCGCGCACTAAAGCGAGGAGCCGTACATTATGGCCCGCACTTTGACTATACCACCTTTGCTGTGTCCAAGTCAGACAGCACACCGCCGCCTGAATACCTTACGCGATTGTTGAGTCGCTTGCCTGCCAGAGATGAGAGGGATATTCCTGATCAGTACACTCTGCAGCACTACCCACCAGGCACGGGTATACCTCCACACGTAGACACGCACTCAGCTTTTGAGGAAACCATCTACAGTCTCAGCTTCGGCGCTTCGACACGCATGGACTTCAAGTTGTGTGGAGAGAAGGAGTCGAGACGACTGCGACTTCCTAAGCGATCGCTTGGTGGTGGGAGTGAAACACCTCCGCCGCCGCCTTCAGCTCCTGTTGAAGTGGTTGAGGAAAAGACGGAAGAGTGGGAATTGGAGTTGCCAGCAAGGTCATTGTTGCTCATGAGAGGACCGTCCAGATATGGGTATACGCATGGCATCAAAGGGAGGAAACATGATCAAGATGGTCCAAGATTGGTCGCGAGGCAAGATCGGTATTCGTTGACGATGCGGAAGATCAAGCCACCGGAAGAAATTGGCTGCAACTGCGAGTATCCGCATGTATGTAGTTGAAGGATCATGGCTTTGCAGATGAAGGTGATGGGTAATCAGGAGAGGTGAAGATCTGAGGTAGCCTTTTGTGTTGGCCCTCAGGAACCATGAGATCAAAGTGGCTGGCAAAGCAGGAATTGCAGATATAAGTGGTGGGCTCAGCCTTGGTGGCCCACCAGACCCTAAGAAAGCAATCTTTCTGGCAAGCGGTGCAATGGTGGTCGACGCGGTCAGGAGTAATGACGGGTGTGTGCAGCTTCCAGGTCCAACCTTCTCTGATCCATCTGTTTTCACTCAATATACGAAACAGGCGTTGAGAGCGTCGTCGCATGTGAAGCTTGCGCTCGTCAAGCGAACGATCATATTCGCGCATGTATTGTACGCTTTCGGGGGTGCGACTGATATGAAGCTTCCTCTTCCTGATCTCAGGTCTTCTTAGGTATTTACGTCGCGCCAGCTTCATTCTTTCGCGGAATTCAGGGTCGTTGTGATAGCGCCATTTGGCATAAGCCGAGGGATCCTGTTTCCTAAGAGCAAACAAATATCCTGGATCGACCTCGTTGTCTTGACTAGTCGAGTAAGCTAGACGGCGCAATGACCAGAGAGAGTGTGCTGTGCCTGTGCATGTGAAAGGCCGAAAGAAGCGCCATGTCAAAGAGGACAGGGCGAACATGGTGTCAAAGGTCTGCAACGAGTCTTTGGATAGATACTAAGGTATGTGCAAAGAGAGGAAGGAGCGACGAGACTTGGCTGCTGTCAACAGTCTGCCAAGAACCAGCGAGCCGTCTCTTGTTTTCCTGTCAAAAGTCAACGGGCCGACACTTAAAACTGCATGGTCGAGTCTGGGCTGGAAAGCTTGTTGCAACTGTTTGCTGCTTGACTTGTGGCCATATTTGCTGTGACGAACACTTGCACAACCTTGTCGTCGCCTTGCAGCACCAGGAAAGAACAGTGCAAGTAGCCTCGGCACAGGTGAAATGAGGCAAGTGCTAGGCTGGATGCGGCAGCGCTCCTGCCACCTCGCGGATCCCTGTCTGTACAGTCTGCGGATGCGGATGCGGATGCGGATGCGAATACGACAGGCAGAGAGGGAGGGGAATCCGTCGTCTGACTGGGCTTGAACCTTGAGCTACTGTTGAGCAAATACTCGGTCGGCTGCATCCATTGCTCTTGCCGCTCGACCACGACGACCTTTCGACTTGAGGCAGCTCCTGTGCTAAAGGTGAAACGCTTGATGGCGCATTCCTGAGCCCCCTCGTCTTATCACCAGCAACATTGTAACTTCTGTGTCTGTACGGCGTCCGTCTGTGTACAGTACCTTCCTCTGTCGATCAGCTCATGCGTCTGCGAAGCTTCCCACAGTCGTGACTGCCTTGTAAGCGTGCCTTCCTCTTCTCTTGCATCTTCCCGTTTGCTGACACGCTCTTCTTCTTCTTCTCGCAGATTATCACCATCGCTCGTTCATCAATTCACCCGCCATGCGTCTTTTTGCCATCGTCGCCTCGCTGGCGGCCGCTGCCTCTGCCCAGCAACTTCTTGTATACGGCGACTCGGCCCTCCCTTCGTGCGCTCAGCAATGCACAATCCTCCAGAATGCCCAGACTGGCTGCATCCCTCCAGCCGCTCCAGTCACCGACGCCACCATCTACGAATCGTGTTTCTGCCAGTCTGGTTATCTCACTACTCTCAAAGCTGCTGGCTCAACCATCTGCTCCGACGTCTGTGACGCCAGCGATGTGGCCAAGATTGCATCCTGGTATCAGTCAAACTGTGCCGACAACGGTGTCGCTGCCGCCGCCAAAGTCAGTGCCGGCACTACAACAGACTCGACTACTACCACAACGCCTGCTTCAACCGCCACTTCAACGCAATCTACATCCACTTCGACCAGCTCCAGTAGCTCGCAAGGCACAAGCTCGTCTCAGGAGACAGACCCTCATCATGATTGGTAAGTCGACAAGTCTCTTTTAACAACAACGACTAACCCAACTCAGGTGGACAGACCATTGGAAGTGGATCGTCATGCTAATCGTCGTCTTTGTGGGCTTGGCCATTCTGACCACCATTTTCGTCCTACTTCGCCGCCGCTACCGCCGTCGTCAAGACCTTGCGAATGCCCCCTTCAACTCGGGCATCACCCGACATTCCATCCCTACCCTTTCAGTAACACCACCCGCACTTGGCAAAGCTTCCAGCAATCAAGCCAGCCGAACAAGTCTACCAAATGTTAGAGAAAAGGACAGAATGACTGTCACAGATGTGCCCGTTCCTCCCTTGCCTGCTTCTCATGATTTTGCTACAAAAGAACGAGGAGGCACTCCGGATATTGAATACGCACGCCCAAGATAAGCGACCAACAGAAGGTCAACTTTTTTACTTTTCATTGATACCCACCACATAATTACAATCAAATCTGGACTTCCTTGTGTTTATACATGTCGATTTCACCATTCGATGATTCTATGCTCGATTTGTGCATGTACTGAAGCCTGGTTTATTCTGGATAAGCTTTGATATTCGAACCCTTTCGAAGGAAGCTTCACCACCACCTCTGTGGAACCCTCATTCATTTTCAACCCTTGATTTTCTCTTGCTCCTAACCGCATTAGCAGCATAGGCTGTTTAGGAGGCATGCTATCACATTTGCAACGACATGACATTCCTCAACCATGACGGAGATGCTCAATGCCAAGCTTTGATATATATTGCTCAAGGCACGAGCCAGTGGAGACCTCAGAAAATTTTCAGTTCGACTGCCTCGAAGGCCATATCTGATTCGAACTCGCCAAGGACTGCCTCACCTGCAAAGAGGAGGAGCCTCTGATCCTGTCCGGTCAGGGTCATGGCCGACTCGCAAATCCACCTCAACGAAGACGACCCAATCCCATGGCCACTGTACATCCGATGTGTTTTTCGCGAATACCCCCAGCCAGCTCCTTCAACCTCTCCGTCAGGCTCTGCTTCGGACCCTGTAATCATCCAAGATGACGATCCACCAGGCTCGGTCCTGAACCCTGTGGTCATTCTGGACGATGAACCCCTGAATCTTCCAGCGGAACCACAAACTCCAGTGACAGGATCAGAGCACCTAACGGATATTATGCGGGATCAATCTCCCGCATTAGAGATCGAAGACACTTCCTCAGACTCTGGCTCAAGCTCAATCTCTTCTCGACCATCTTCAGACTCAGGTTCAACATCTGGAGTATTCTCGACTTCTCCTCCAGACTCATCTGATCCAGCTTCAACAACAGAGGCATCTTCAACTTCTGATCTATCTCCGGAATCTCGTGCTTCGTCAATCTCTGATGCTTCTCCTCCGACCTCACCAAGATACAATATTCCGTACTTAGCATTTAGGTGGCACTTTTCCTTAGAACGAGAATCGCCTCCACGCCGGGAAGATAGCTGTCAAGCTTCACCCGCTCGTGTATGGAATGATACCATCTGTTCAAAATGCAGACAAAGGGGTCATGTTGCCTCAGCTCATTGCCGCCATTGCAGTTTGATTGGTCACCGTGCTTCCGATCACTGTCGTACGTGCGATCAGATTGGCCACAATCACCGTGATCACTGCATTCTATGCAATCAGGTTGGCTTCTGTGTCGTTGGTTACTGTGCCCGTGCCCACTGTAAACGGTGCAATGTGACTGGCCATGATGATACTCATCATTGCACTCGATGTTCGTTGCTGGGCCATGGTCATTGGAATCATTGTGACGTGTGCGATGTGGTCAATTGCAAGACGGAGAACCACTGCTACGTGTGTGCACAACTTGGTCACAGCTCTCAAGATCATTGCGAGAATTGTGAAGAGCTTGGCCACAAAGATCGTGATCACTGTTGGAGTTGCGGAGAAGTCGGTCATAACTGGGAGTCGTGCTCTAAACGAACCGGTCAAGACCAGGGCGACTTTTGTTGGATCTGTCGTAGCCATGGACATGGCAAGGATGCATGTCCTTCTCTGAAACAATACAAGCTTCGTGCAAAGTGGGCATTCAAACGGCTGCAAAGATCGCGTTCAGCCCAACATCAGCGTCGGTGCCAGTGTTGCCTAGAGATTCGAGAGTCGAGATATTCCTTCCACCAGGAGCATAAACTCAAAGACTGCCCAAAGTTGTCTCACAAAACTGCTTGTCTGGAGAAAGACCACCGCGGCCCAAAATGCCAGGAGTGGATTGTGAGATTCTCCCGCGACGCGGCTACACAGGTCAACCTTGCCGAGTTCTCGACAAATGTCGAGGTGGGAGAAAAGACCATTGTTCCAGACAATTCCATATCTCCCAGCGTCTTTACAACCATCTCTTCGTCCACGCAAACCGCCTTTCCAGAAGTGCATGTTGGTCGTAAGTCATATCATTCTGTGGGGTCCGAGTGTCTTACTCTCAGTGCGAGTTTACCTGTTGCGAAACCCGCAAAGACTATCAAGGATTGCGAGGAGGGGTCTCAGCACCGCCAAGGGAACCGTCGAGATGACTCGAGTTCATCTATCTCCAAGGAAGCATCTGATCATCCTACACCAGGCCATATTCCGGAGACATTCGATGACAACCAGCAGGAAGATGGCAAAGATCCTGAACAGACGAGACTCGAGGCAAAAGCTCGTCTTCAACAAGAGATAGAGACGGAAGTGCAACAGACCATGCTAGAAGAGGATGACGAGCCTGATGTCGAGACCACGTCTCTGCACTCTCAAGACTCTCACGAGAGTCACCGTCCTACAAGCCCAATCACCCCTACAAGCCCGTTCAGTTCAGAGTTTGAGAAGAATGTTTTCAAAAATCTGAATGACAGCTTGTCACTTCTTGGGAGAAATACAGAAGAGCATCTGTCCGAGAGGGCTGACATGCCAGTCTCGTCTACTGCCCCTCAGACTTCTGCCAGCATGGAAGTTGAGCAACCAGAAATTCAGCAAGACGAGAGCTCAACAAATAGCCAGGAGAACCCGGAGATTGGACAAGAGAATCTGTTCGAGTACTTCGATGTTCCGGCCGTTCGCTCTTCCTCTCCTGCTCCTTCCGATCGCGAGTGCGGTCCGTTTTTCACGAGAGTTACCATCACTGCTATAGACACACCGATGGTCTCTCAGGATGTACCGTCTTCGCCTGCGCCGATTGAAGTTATGACTCGCAGCACTGTCAGGTGCCCAAAATTACCCTCGGGCAATTATCTGGAGTTCAATACATGCCGCAATGGCAAAAGCTTGATCGATCACGAACAGAAACAGAATCTTCTAGGACGAGCTTCTGTCCGAAAGAGAAAGCACAAACCAAGAAAAGTGCTTGCCAACAAGAAACAGAAGCCGAACTTAAACTCGAGAAGTTCCAGTCCAACACTGGTTGATACTACTTTGCAAGATCACACCAGCATTGGGACTAAGCTAGCAGTTTCGCTACCAGGAGGACATCCTATATCGTGGCAGGAACTCTGCTACACAGTAATGCTCGACGCACCAAACCACTCCTCCAACTTCAAACAACTCTGCAATTTAGTCAGGAACTGGTTGTACAGCACCTTTCCATCAATTGGTTTCGATATCAACGAGAAGGACATGATGCAGAATCTCCAAGCCGTCGTCAAGAACAGCCCCAACTTTGAGATACACGAACAGCCTAAAGGTAAAAAGAAGAAAACCCCTATCGAAGTCTGCATCCGCGAAAACGCCATCAAAAAAGTCAAGATTGTAGTATCTTGCTTCAGAGCAAAACTCGCACGACCCGTATACTTTCACCACATGTCCACCCATCTCCTTCCCAGATCAGAACTCCGTCCAGAACTATCATTCGAGAATCTCATCGGTATGGCTCTACACGCACTACCTTCCAAACACGTCGAAGAAACAGAAATCATAATGTGGATCAGACGAAACATACCAGGCTATCAGACCAACCACAAGCCTAGTGTATCTCTTTGCAAGGATGGAGACAGTTGGGTGCAAAGGCTAAGGGAAGAATTGCGTGAGTCTTCGTTTTTCAAGATGAGATCGAGGGAGAAGGGGGACGAAGTGTGGAGGTTTAGGAAGGATTGTGCGGAGTACTTCAACAAGTGAAATGATGCGAATTGACTGGAAGGACTCGTTTCACAGGAGGGACAGTCAAGCTGAGAGGAGCTTCGAGAGTTTGTATGCACAAGCACTTGCCTTGCGTATGAGACTTGTCGGAGTTGAGTGAGGTGGAAATCTTGAAATTAAGCAAATACGAGAGAGACAAACCATATCAAAGCCAGGGAGATATTGAAAAAGAAGAAGGTGAAAGATAAAAAACGTAAGCAAACCACAAAGACTAGATACAGAAAAATCCTAGAGGGAAACGAAAACACTCTGCTCCTTTCTATTTGTTCACAGCCATACCACCTCTTTTCCATTCCCGCTCGCCTCCAAATTCCAACCTCAATCACCCAGGACTCAAAGGCAACCTCCCCCCACCGCCCAAACTCCACTCTCCAAACACTGCATTCCACAACCACCCCATCAGTCCCAGAACTACCCCAATAATCTGTCTAGGAACCGCAGCTCCAATATAAAAGAGTTTATTCTCGGGAGCATAGCCATTGGCATGAGCCCAATCATACTCTGCCAAGGAAAAGGCGATTGCGAAACCGAGGTAAGATGCAAGGGTACAGAGAAGAAGGAAGCGACGGTGGATGAGGATGTTGGTGGTGATGTCCTGGCAGAATGTGAAGAGGATGGTAGGCAGATCAGGGTGAGAAGACGAAGGGAATGTGCCGGTGCTGGAAGAAGGCGAGGCTTTGGAGGTTGAGGGAGCTGTGACGGCTTTATAGTGGCTGTGGGTTGTAGATGACATGTCTTTGGTAGGTACGCGAGGACGTTTGATGTTTAGCGTGTTGACTTTGGACGGTTTGCCGGGTTGAGGAGACGAGGCGTTGTCGAGTGCGAGCTGCTCTTCGGTAAATTCATTCGATAGAGGAGATTTGGGTGATGGCTTGCTAGTGGCAGGAGAATTGGAAACCGGACTTGATGGAAGAGGGACATTCGAGGGCGAAGTGATCGTTGGACCTGTTTGCACGGCAGTCTCAGAAGCCGCAGTCTTTGGCGATGGAGCAATAGGACTTGTTGACACTACACTGCTTGTCCCAGAGAATGTAAACGTCTTGAGAGGAGAAGCGACCTTGGTCGTTGAAGGAGCTACTGGACTCGTCTGGACTCCATTGGTCACGACTTGCGAGAATGGTTTGCGTTTCTTGACAGCAGGAGTGATCAGGCTTGTCTGGACTCCATTGCTCAAAACCTCGGAAAAGGATTTGCGAGGTGAAGTGACTGTTTGAGCGGAAGAATTGACCATGGTAGGAGTGAATTTCTGGATCAGAGCGGCGATTGGACTGGTCTGTACGCCATTACTGATGACTTGTGTAAAAGACTTCTTTGGCGATGCGACAGGACTTGTTTGACTTTCTGCACTGCTTGTCTGAGCCTTCTTGGGCGACTCAATAGGGCTGGTCTGAGTACCATTGTTGACATTCTTGGGCGTTGGCTTGGGGCTCATCTGAGTACCAGCAGAAGCCATCTCAACAGGCTTCTTGATCGAGGGATGAATAGCGACAGACACAATCGCCGACATCTCCAACGCCTGCTCAACCTTCTTTGCAGGTCTCTCAGATATCATGCTGCGAATACTGCGATCATCAGATGCATAGCCTCCATCTTCAGAGTCATATCCATCATCACTGAGAGCTTCAAACTCATCCGCAAGGTTCATGCCACTGAGCGAAGAGCGCTTGTTCTTCTTGGGAGGGCTGGGTCCATCAGCCTGCATGGCAGACCACTTCTCCATGAAGTCGTAGAGTACATCGTCAAGCTCTTCGGCAGGAAGGTCTTTGCTGATAGTGATGTGACGTTCAAAGATGTCGAGTTTTTCATGCAAGATGTCGATCTCCTCATCCTTGGTCTCCAACTCTTGTCTCAAGTTTGCAATATCACCTTCCAACCCCTTGGTCTCTGTAATCTTGTCATCACGTTCCGTCCTAGTCAAGTCCAACTCAGCAGTAAAGTTGCGAACTTCAGCTTCTCTATCTTCGATAGCCTTTTCCAAGTCCGGAAGATTTCTGAGTTCCTTTTCATTGGCCTTGACTATTTCCTCAAAGTGCGAAGATTGTCGACGTAACTTTTTGTTTTCCTGTTGGGTTTCTTCGTGTTCTTGTTTGTGTGCTTCGATGTGCGCTTTCAGTTTTGTGATGATGAGGTCTTTTTCTTCGAGTTGGATGGTCTGGTCTTCGACTTGGTCTTGCAGTTCGGAATTTGATCTCTCATAGTAGGCAAAACTGTCGTCGCGTTGAGCGAGTTTCTCCTTGAGGTCTTTGATTTTGTCTTTCAGGCTTTGAATTTCTCGGTGCAGGTGTGCTTGTGGGTCGATGATGGCGGGAGACGGGGGCTCGCTCGACATGATTGGATTGGCGCTGGGATGTTTGATGTTTGCTTCTGGCAAGGTGGATGCGCAAAGAGTGGTCTGGTCATGATGGTGAAGAAGCTCATTGTCGTGAACTGACAAAAGAATTCAATCGCCGCATTTGGAAGTGCTGGCAACGACAAAGAAGTGAAAGTTGCGGATGTTCGAGCTACTTTGATGGCCGGAAATGGAATTTCAACAGGATTGTTTCACTTTTCGAGCTGTTTGTCTAGACACTGGGCAACACATTCAGCAAACACTTTCTGTTTGATTGGGTCTTTGAGCTCAAATTGTTTTATTGTCTCAGGGCTGTGAGATTTCTTGCTGCATTGTATCAAGGTATCTTGCGATATGAGTTGAAAGAAATTACATGCGAAAGTTGCGTACCGACGTCTGGTGAGAACCATCCAACACTCCACCTCACCCAACCTGAGCAATGCATGGAGATCAAAGACAATGCAGATAATGGGCAGAGAAAAACAGGATATT
Source organism: Aureobasidium melanogenum CBS 110374 (assembly GCF_000721775.1). Classification (NCBI taxonomy): domain Eukaryota; kingdom Fungi; phylum Ascomycota; class Dothideomycetes; order Dothideales; family Saccotheciaceae; genus Aureobasidium; species Aureobasidium melanogenum. The sequence goes on along the minus strand of NW_024470082.1, from coordinate 54,585 downwards.
AGAAGTAAGAAAATCAAGCGGTAAAAACCCAAATGCACATCCTTCCCTCCTTTACTACAAAGGCCAGTCGGCATTTCTGGTACGCTTGGCAGGCGATCTGCTTCTACTGGGATTGGCCTTTCTCTTTGTACCGTGAGTCTCATCACTGCCGAGGTAGTGGAATGTTTGGTCGGCCTCCAAGACATCCTCATAAGAAATTTCAGGCAGTTTCCAAGGGTTATAGGGAGTGATGGGTTGTTCGGGGTAGAGAGACTTTTTGATGTTTCCGAGAATCTTCTTGAGCGTGTAGAAGGAGCCGCCTTGGAGTGCCTCTTTGGCTTCTCTGCCTATGGAAAAACAAATCAGTTGGAGTGGTAAAAGAGATGAGACGCTGTCACTTACCACGAGCCAGATCAGCTACTATCTGTCTGCTCATGACTTGCTCCATGTGAGGAGTTTCGCCGTATGGGAAGCGAGCAAGCTCTTTGCGATGCCAAACCTCTGGGTGGGGCAGTTCGGGAAGTTTGGGTTTGGCAGCAGCTGCAGGAGCTGCAGCAGGAGTAGTAGGAACACCGGCAGCAGGAGAAACCTTCTTTGGACTGGCTTTGACGGCAGCAGCTTTCTCAGCGCGAGCTTTTGCAAGGCGCTCTCTGTCTTGAATCTGCATGACTTGGTTCTTAGGATGCTCCGGTCTGCCTGTCGTGGTGCCATCTGGGTGGAGACGCCACTGGTCACCTTTCTTGGGCTTGATGGGTTTGTACATAGACTGGCTGTCTGGGAACTGGTCGCGAGTGAACCACTGTTCATCACCCTGCTCGATGCGATTCCTGTGGGTCCAGATCATGTAGCGGACTCTACGACCAAGCATCTCGGGGTCGTCTTCATCGTCAGCAACGATGCCGTCCATCAGAGGATGATTCTTCTCCAACCAGTCGTCCAACCTATCCAACTTGTCCTCAAAGTCCTGCAGGTTTTCAACACCGTCGTCGGATAGAAAGTTGATGGCTTGGCGCATCTTTTGCTTGATGTCGACAGGAGCGGGCACCTTTTCGCCGTAGCGATTGCGAACAGCAGGCTTGTCCGAGACAGTCATGGGTTCAGGCTTGGGAGGAAAGGGGTTCATTCTGTGTTCGGGCGGGGGAGAGTCTTTGATTAGACCCTTGGCTGGCGACACAGTGCGAGTACGGCGGGTGGTCGTCTTTGGCTTGTCGGCAGTGGGAGGTGGTGGTTCAGGGCGACCTCTGGGGCGTGCCGGAGAGCGCGACTTCTTGGGAGAAGCAGCAGGCATTGGAGGAGCTTCTACAGGCGGAGGAGGCTGCGGTTGTCTCGAGGAGGAACGAGTGGAGCGTCTGGTAGTCGAGGGCTCTCTACGAGTTTCTGACGGAGCAGCGTGTTTGCCTAGTGCCTTGCCTTTGCCGTGTTTCTCGGCGAACAGCGCTTTTCCTGTCAAAGGCTTTGATCTCTTGGGCGACGGACGCTCTGTATCCGTCTCGGTTTCGACACCTGAGCCGTAGCCGACGAATGTTGGCTTCTTGGGCGGCATGATTGATGTGTTTTGAGCTGGTTGACAGCCAGTGTGAGTGAAAGTCAGTCAGGACGGGGCGCGAAGACAAGACAAGTCCAACGTATGTGCGACAGTCTTGAGAGTCGTCAAAAGAAGGAGAAGGTGCATTTGTTGACTTGGCTGTCTTCATGGAGATGAGGCTGCATTCCTTACCTACAGATGCATACCATAGCTGCATTCCACACAGGAAAACAGCAAACAAGCGCCATGAGACTACATGAACAATCGCTCACACTGCAGCTGCGACCTGTAGAGGAGCTTTAGCAAGGACAATTACCTTCCTTGCCATGTCTATCTTGCTGACTGCAGGTGCTCAAAGCGCTCCTACCTTTGCGACATGAACCGCGGCATGTTTCGGAGCCTATACAGTTGTGACACTTGGAGCTTCGCCAGCGTGTTGAACGTGGAGAGCGAGGATATCAGCTGACTCTGAGAGGCTGTTCATAGCCATGGCGCCTCGGAATGGCATGTTCGCTGGTCGTTGTTGGTATGCACAATTGTGAGAGCGCTGGAGGAAGAAGCAAAAGCTCAACGCCGCATCTCGTTCTTGGCGCCCGAGCTCCAAATCAATCACTCGTTCGATCCTGTCACGTATCACATACAAAACTCCTCGAGAGTATTTTCTAGACCAAAAAGTGGCTGCTGCTGGTTTGAAGTGCAGCTGAGCGTGCATAAGAAGCGGGTAAGAATTATGACGGTGACATGATTGCATAACTATCGCTCCATAGTGGTGCATGCTCGAGTCATTAGGGCTGTCAATGGCGCCAAGGACTTCTCGAAGGCGAAACGAAGGTACAATTGGAGCAGGTGGCAATTAAGGGTCCAAGTCCATGACGCTTGATGATGGGTTAGCTAAGCAAAGTCGCAAGAGCCGGCGGGGTGTCAAACAATTCTGGAAGGTGCAGAGAGGAAGGTCGCTCCTTCTGATTAAATATCCCATCTTTCGCCTTCTTGTCACCGACCTCCTGTCGCATTACCTTCGACTCTTCAGTTAATCGCAATCACGAAACCACTCACACTCATCCTCCTCATCGCCGTCGCGATCGCAACTCCGCCCATCATGAACTCGCTCTTTGCACGTCTGTCGCGCCCCTTCACATCGTCGACCATGCGCTTTGGACCCGAGGGACCTGGTGCCGTCTCTGTCCCTGAAGGCACCGAGAAGGCCACAGTAGCAGCAGGTTGCTTCTGGGGTGTTGAGCACATGTACCGCCACCACTTCCCCAAGGACGCCGTGCTGGACGCCAGAGTCGGCTACATTGGTGGCGACACCCAGAACCCCAGCTACCGCGCTGTTTGCACTGGCAAGACCGGCCGTAAGTGAACCTCATACGCAGGCGACATATTGCAGCAAGTACTGACTCTCTCCTCCACAGACGCCGAAGCTCTCCAAATCTACTACAACCCCGACAAGGTCTCGTACCAAAAACTGCTCGAATTCTTCTACCGCATGCACGATCCCACCACCGTAGACCGTCAAGGCCCTGATGTAGGCACACAATACCGCAGTGGTATTTTCGTCCACAACGACCAGCAAGACAAGATTGCCAGAGAAGTCACAAAGAAGGTTCAAGAGCAGTGGTGGAAGCAAGGAAAGATTGCCACCGAGATCCTGCCTGCAGGCGAGTGGTGGGATGCCGAGGCCTACCACCAAAAGTACTTGGATGTCAACCCTGGAGGTTACGAGTGCCCGAGTCACTTCTTGAGAAAGTTCCCTGATCTTGATTAAATTGCTTGCTTGCAGATTATACCCTATTCCTATGAATTCTAAATATGATGGTCCTGTTTCTCCGTCTCGGAATGTCTCCTGCTCAGCTCAGAGTGCTCGTACTCTTGTTCGCTGCTGTCTTCGCTGATGGCTGAATTCCTCCTTCTAACCGTATTCTCAGTCTCTGCTCCGTCTGGTGTATCAACCGCCACCATACTTCCTCGATCAATAGCAAATCTCGGCGGCCGCTCCAACCAACTCGGATTCTGCGACGAAGTACTGCTGTTCCTCCTACTATCGAACGGCGACTTGAGGAACCTCCACCACGCCCTAAAGATCTCAAACTTGAACAAGAGGATAAAAGCCTCTACGCCGACAAAAGCAATGACGTATAACACAGCCACCGCCATTGATTGTGGAAGAATCAGTTTCTGGATGTCGGGGAGACATTTATCTGTGTTGTGTTGTTGCAGGATACAAAGGACCCATGGGATGACTTTGGATGTGTCGTCGAAAGTACTGGTCGTGTATGCGTCCACTTTGAATATGAAAATGATACACACGAAGGCAATGACGAAAATGGCCAAGGCGACTATGGCCAACGATCGCCATTGAAGCAGCAAAACTTGTCTGAGGCGACGTACAGCAGTCCAGGCTTGCCGTTTGCTAGAAGCTGATTTGACAGAGTTTGTCGCGTTGCTGCCTGAGGGAGGAGCTCGTCCATGCATCGCAGCTGTCAGATACACTTTGGCGCAGTACACAAACGTGGCGACTTGGATGAGTAAAGCCAGTGCTCCGAAGCCGATCATCCAACCCCAGTACGTAGACGTGCTTCCAATATTGACATGACAATAATCGCCAAAGCGGTAGGAGACACCCACGTGAGCAAGACATGCAGCCGTCAACGCGATAGTAACCGACCACGCCGCAACATTCGCAGCAATGATGGAAACGCGCCCAGGAACGATATCCCAGCAGATTTGGAGGTGCATGAACACGGACCGAACCACGATCCAACACACCGTCAACATACCCCCAAACACCACCATACCACCCGTAGCAGCACAAGAAGTACTGCTGTGGATATCATTAGGCGTCACGGGATCAAAGCATTGTTCAGGTTCTTGAGCTAGTGGAACGATAAAGCCCATTTCCATGATCATGATGCCGGCCAGAAGAGCGACATTCAAGAATGAACGTCGGGTTGCTGATGCTGGGAGAACAGCGTAGGAGAGAAGGAGGAAGCCGCAGAGGATGAAGCCGACGACATTTACCCATGCTGCGCCATCTGTGAGACCGGGGAAGCTGGACGAGTTTACCCAGTCAGATAATGGACAGGGGACGCAGCATTTGGAGCCATGGCCGGTGGTGTCGAGAGGATTCTTTGCGCAGTTGCGGCCTGCGTAGACTGGTTGGACAGTCAGTATACAGTGAGTCTTGGGGTCAGGAGAGAGTAACTCACAGCCTTGAGTATATGGATAGAGGCTTTCGCTGATGAAAGGATGTGGACACCCGCCAGCATCAAGAGTAATGTTTCCAAGCAGGGTAAGCAAGTTCGAGTTGGCAGACATGGTTTTGCTGGTCTGTAGCTTTAGGTCTTCAAAACTGCTGAGGGGTATAGGAAGGTGTCAGATTTGTGGGACTTCAGGATACCCTGGACATCTTGCTCAAAGACTTGGACTGGCATTTCGACTTTCAGTCCAGACACACTGTCTGTATTCGAACAACAAAGAGTGTTAGTGGTGTGTACCGTTTCCGGCTCCAGGAGACAATGAAAGATGTTGGTAGGAAAAGTGGCTTGAAGCATTCCTCAGCCCATGCCGAATTTGATATGGCTGAGAACAAGGAATGAATTGTTGTTCATGCTGCACCGCGACTCGCTCGAGTCCCTTCGAAGCGACAAGTCGAGTCTATAGAGAGCATTGATGAGGTTGGATCTGTCATGCTTTCGGCTTTGTTCTGCAGAGACAACACCATGGGCGATTCAGAGCAGGAGATAATCTGAAAAAAGTCCATGGAGGATCGTGTCAAAGACAGACTACAATGCATAGCCAAAGAGTACATGTCCCCAATGATGCTCTGTCGTCCAAAAATGCAATGTTCTGCATCGGGTCCAGGTTCACTCGTTGCTATCGACAAAAGGGAACATACTTGAAGAAAAAAAAAAAAAAACAAAAAACAAACCAACAGCAAGACAAAAAGAAACATCATGTCGCGAAGCAGGTCGGTCAGGATTAATCGCCCTTATGTCTGGCATGTCTTCTCATAATCCACTTGATCATTTGATTCATCGATCACCAGTATTTTGTTCGGTATTCGGCGTCTCGAGGTGCTTCCAGCGCTGTTTCAACATTTCATCATGCTGCTTCTGCCACCTTTGTGAGGATTCTTCGTTCAGTCTAGATATCGCATCTTGACATTTATCCTTGTTGTACACCGACAAATCGGGCCAACCGTGCTCTTGGTATGCATGCCTGACCGCAACAATCAGGGAATCAAATTTGTCGAGATCTTGCTTTGTTTCGTATTCATCAAACCACCAGTCGATTTGATGCGGTTTCACAGGCACATGTTTCAAAGTCCTGAGTTCATTTTTCAAGACTTCGAAAAAGTCGGGAATGCTCCATGCTGGTTTCCGCCAACCGTGTTCGTTCTCAGGGGTGCAGTCTTCGAAAGGATCTGAGCCGCCTGGTGGCTCGGTGATGGGCTTTCTGATCGGGTTTTCGTCAAAGTCGGGGGCTTCTAACCAGTGGACAGTGCCGAATTTCGTGTCGAGGATGAAGGTTTCGCTGTTGCGGCCGCCGCATATGAGACCAAAAGCTGACGAAGGTACGTCTTCCCAGTCTAGTCCTTCAGTGATGATTCTGACTTTTTCTGAATTGAACGGGGTGACTCCCCCCAACCATACATGATCGGTGAGCAATTTAGGCCAGTATGCTACCGAGGCGTGGCCGAGAAGTTGAGTCTCCTTAGCAACGTAGGGAAGACGACGCATCAATTCGAAGACTTCGTCGTTTTTGCCTAGCTCGGCGACTCTTTCTTTTGAGACGGTTGGCCAACCTTCAGCTGGCGGTTCGTGGACGAAGTCTTCTGGTAGAAACATGTTTGTGAGGAATTGGTAATAGTCACGGACGGCGGCAATGGTGGCCTCGCGGGAGTAGGTGATTTCATCGAGTGTCGGCATGATGAGAAAGAGATGGGCTAGCGTAGTTTATCAAACAGAAGATGCGAGACAGTTACTGAGATCCGAGAGAGGAAGATGAAGGTTCATGTGCCTTTATATTCAAACCATGATCAATGGAGCTGGTTGCCTGAAGCTGCGAGCGCGTCAAGATTGGTTGCCTCGACATGCGAGTCATTAACATCTTTGAGGAGGGTTGAGCACAATTTCAAAATCTCGGCCATTGGTGTGTTGCTCTAACAGTTAGAACCAGCAGGAAGGTATCGAATGCCTGCTGGATGTTGTGTTGCTCGAAGGATGTCGGTCAGGAATATATGCAGAAGTCGCGACCAAGCCGCAACTTCCTTTTTTGGAACATTAGAAGCACAACTTATCATGCAACGCTCTTGCACTCCATTCTCTTCTTTTCTCAACACGATTCTTTTATATTTTCTGCTACCCTTCGAGATATATTGATTCTGAATCTTCTGCTTGATTGTGCAAGAGATGGAAAGATGATGCTGGTCAGAGCAGGGTGAGTACGTCAACGATGATTTTTCACGTGACGTCGCAGCAAATGGCAGGCGCGTCATGCTGAATTTCTTGGACAGTCGAACAGAAACAAAAAACAAGCGCGGCCATGCCAGTAAGTCAATCATGGTGTGAATGAAGAAATGCGCTGACGACGAATCAGCTCATCCTCATTTCTGGGTTTCCGTCAAGCGGCAAGACGTACCGCAGCGAACAGCTCAAGGAATACTTTGCGCAAAGAATCGCTGCTTCAGAGGATGCGCGCATTTCGAGACTCAAGATTCACCACCTGAACGATCAGAATCTGGGACTTGACCGCGAGGTCTATGCTGCTGCGAGAAGCGAAAAGGATGCGCGCGCCACTCTGTCTTCGGCCATCAAGCGTGACTTGACAGCAAATTCAATCGTCATTGCCGACTCGATGAATTACATCAAGGGCTTCCGCTACCAGATGTTTTGTGAAGCAAAGGCCCAGCGCACCCCGAGTTGTGTTGTGAGTTGACACTTCCCCTTTTACTCCTTACTCAGCTGCTGACAATGTCAAGGTGCACATCGGAACGCCCGTCGAAAAGTGTCGCGAGATCAACGAAAAAGCCCTTGCCAACGGTACTGGAGGCTACCAGAGCGACCTGTTCGAAAACCTCGTCTTCCGCTACGAAGAGCCAAATGGCATGACACGATGGGACTCTCCTCTATATACAGTGCCCTACGACGACGACACGCCGCCGCTTGAAGAGCTTTGGGATACTCTGGTTGGTGGAAAAGCAAAGGCTGTCAAGCCAAACTCGGCCACAGTCCTGGCTCCTGCTACCGAGCAAAACTACCTCTACGAGCTGGACAAGACGACGTCTGACATTGTCGCTCAGATCTCGGCCTGGCAGAAGGATCATCCGGGAGAGAGCGGCGGTGAGATTTCTGTTGCTGGTGCTGAGCACGACATTGAGCTGCCCGCAAATCCCCTTGGCCTTCCACAACTGCAACGTTTGCGCAGGCAATTCATCACCATGAACCGCACCCACAGCCTGACAAAGGACCGCATCAAGGACTTGTTCGTCGACTACCTCAACGATACTTTCCAGGCAGCATGATCCGGCAACCACAAGACCTGCAAAAAATACACAAGAGCCCGACGCTCGTCAGCTGGCGACCTCGTCCAGCAAGAGCCGCTCGCCCAGCAACGCTCTCAAATGGCAAAGGCTTCGGCTGAGGCATGGCCTCCGACCTCCGAATCTACAGCCCCTGACAGTAGCATTGAATCATGCTACCCAGCGCCCTTCTGTTTTACACAGCTGGTAGCATAGCTGAAAGGTACAACTGATGGACCGGCTATCTGCCTCTTCGGCAGTCACGGCCGCTTGTCCATCGCCCAAGGAGGTCTCTCAGAGAGCTCTCTGAAGAGAAGACGATTTACGCCGGCAGCTAGGCTCTATCCTGACCCACGTTCCATAGACGAACCGCAATGCCACGTTCTTCGATTGACTTTCCCTATATTCCTGTGCAACGTGTATATCCTTCACGCATCGTAAACCTCGGGACATGCTCTCATACAACCGCTCGGAGCGTGTATCGACATCGCGTCGCTGGGCGAATCGGTACATTGCTTGCATTCACAGGTGGCCCCTTTGTTGCATTGTCCATTGTTGTCGCCTTTCAACGACCATACATCAATGCGATCCAATTCGTGTCAGCTTTGTTCGGACCAGTCGCTTTCCTTTATCACCAAGTCGGTCATTGTTCTCTGGTCTTTGTCGACGAATTTCAAGACGATGTTGAAGCATGTCTTGCCAGTGTACAAATAGCCTCTACAGGCTCGTCGTTACACTGACCACACACACGCACATCACCACCAAAAAATACAACAGAGCAGCTCAGCGATCTTGTTTTTTCGATCTACACACAAAATCACCATATCTACAAAACAACAAGATGTCTGACTTGCTTGAAAACTTCTCCATTGAGGACTTGCTGACTCCCACTGCCGAGCAGAGCTCGAGCACCCTCAGTCTGCCTGACCTTGATCTCTCCAACACGGACTTGAACTTTGCGTTCTCCGACCTTCCTGACATCCCTGATGACTTGTCCCTTCCCTCGATTGATTCTTCTGTTTCTTCCTACTTTGATTCATCCTTCGATTCGGACACTGGTCTCTTCAACAATTCTGGCTCTAGCTTCAACAGCTTTGCCTCGTCCAATATTGGTCAGTTCCCTCCTCAACAATTCATGCCTATGTACCCTCCTCAGTACCCTACTGCTTTTGGTTATCAACCTCCTCCTGGTTTCATGTTGGTTCCTGCTCCTAACTACTACGCTCAACAGCCCATGATGCAGCCTCCTTTCCAAATGCCAATGCAGAACCCTGGCTTCACGTTCGCTCCTGCTCCTGATGCACCTACTTTCCCAAGCTTTGATCTTGAGCCTGAGCCAATGTCTGGTGACTCTGTCTCAACTCCTGTCAGAAGGTCTCGCAGAACTGCTGGCAAGAAGACTTCTAATGATGACACTCCTTGTCCCTCGCCCGCTCCTGTCAAACGCCAAAAGGTCTCTCGTCCTAAGAAGGCTGACAAACCTGAGAAGATTGAGAAACCCGCTTTTGAGCTTAAAGCACCGATGAGTGTTCTTACTGCTGAAAGTGATCTGCCTATCAAAAACATACTCGAATTTGCCTCTCGTTCGACCGCTCTGAGACTTAGTGAAGCTAGAAAGAACGGCAAGATCCCCAGACCTTCCAACTCGTTTGTCTGCTATCGCTCTGCTTATGCTGATCGTATCAAACAATGGGCCTCTGAAGACAACCACCAGGGTGTTTCTAGGATTGCTGGTGCCAGCTGGAAGCTTGAGCCTGACGACGTTCGCAACTTCTACATTGAATGTGCTGAACTCGACAGAGCCAATCACGCCAAAGCTTTCCCTTCCTACAAATTCAAGCCTAAACAAAAATCGACTTCCCGCTCTGCTCGCAGCCCCTCTCCTGATGAGAGTGATGATGAGCCTACCCCCAAAGCTAAGAAGTTCAAGGAGCTCGCTTCTCGCCCCTCGAAGAACGACTCCGATGATGAGATGGCTTCTCTGTTTGGTGACAGCCCCTCTTCTTCTCCTGCAAAGTACAATCTTCGTCGTAGATCGTAGGTAAGTTACACCTCCTTCCCCATCTAAGAATCGCCCCAAAGACACGCCGGCCCTGCAACCTCTCATTTGGTAGGTCTTTTGCTGCACTGTTTCCAGGCGTTCTTGGTTATCTTTACGTATGTGTGTGTGTCGTCAATGATAATATTTTTTTGGTCCATCAAAATCTTTCCTCCCATCTTTCAGTCGTGACTGCTAACAACGACGTGATATTCTGCCTACCTCAGCTCCAAATGAGCACACACTCGTCTCAAGCCCAAACCTCGGCGTTGCCGATTGGTCGTTGATATGAGACTCATCCATACCAAGACATCTTTATCCTGTCGCGTGGTCGCCAATGCATCATATGAGATGTATTTCATTCATTTGAGATGTATATCAATCATTCCCACGTGGCTTGGGACTGCCACGAGCCTCGACAAAGAACTAGCCGAGTCAGAGACAAAGATACAAGCGAGCATCTTCACAAATCAGTCCGGCATTACAAATTCAGAACAAAGACCCCACGTGCGCTGAGGAAGCGAATTTTGTCCAGGAAACAAAGACATCTCAGGCACCGAGACATGACGACAAAGAGTACTGCCGAGGCAGATTTGTGACAACATGTCTCGCTAGCTATCCGAGGATATCACTGAGCAAATTGTCAAATCTTGTCTCGTTTCAAGTCAAATATGCAACATTCATTGTTGGGTCTGTCAATGGCTGTGAGGCAGGTGCTTAAAGTATTTGCTTCAGCTGCAGCCATGCGAGATCATCACTTTTTCCGAGTAATTCGAGTCGCTTGACGCTTCACTACTTGTGCTTCTCCTATCTCATCTCTTCTTGTCACGGACTGGATCCTTGACACAAAGATCACTTACCTCACACGAAGCAAAACTTATTCTGAAGCCGGCCTTCTTCACAACATTTATTCTGGAAAAGATGCCTGCAAAGATCAACACATCGGCTGTGCCATTCCGATCTTCGCGTCTCGCAGTCCCCCCTTCGCCTTTTTCCCCGGCAGAACCGATCACTCCCGCTCCTCTCAAACGAACTTTTTCCGCCACTGCCGATATCGATTTGATTCGATACCTACCTCCTCCCTCCAGACAACCCACGAAATGGCTTTGGGCTTGCCATATCTGCCATCGTCAATACAATCTCTCCGTTACTCGCCGCTGTCTTGATGATGGCCATTACTTCTGCGCCGGCACTTCAGTCGTTCGATTGCGCAAAGACGGAACCAAGAAACTTCCTCGCCATAAAGCTTGTGCGTCTGAATTCGACTATGCGGGTTGGAAGGATTGGGGCGTGTGGAAACGCAATCTTCTGCTTTTGACGCAGCAACAGAGGCAACGAAACAGTCCTTGTGACAGTGTTTTTGATGATGATTCTGAAGATGAAGTGGAGGAGATTATCACTGCATCTGTGGTTTCTCCAATCACTGCTGGGATGCCTGGCACTTCCTGGCGTGATGCTATACCAAACAAGGATTGCTGGAATCGATGCGATTACCCCTCCGAATGCCGCTGGGGCAAACAATTTGGCGTCGACACACCTCTCCAACCGACATTCCCGACTTTGGATCGCGTACCCAGTATTGCCAACCCCAACAAAACTCCCACCGACGACTCTACAGATCTTGTAGATGTGGACATGAATGATGTACCTTCCCCCGCTGCTGTTCAACCAAAAACACACTTCAGCGATATCTTGACGGCGGAACAACAACAAGTCGTTGCCGAAACTATCGATGGTGTTGAAGTGGAAGAGAGCCATCCTGCTCATACTCCCATTCCTGCATTAGCGGATCTTGCGGGTTTGGTGACTAGAGCTCAACGACGACATTCAAGGTCTGAGATTCCTGCTTCTCCTCTTGCATCTGATGGGCAAGAGAGTCGGAGGGTGACAAGGAGTTCAAGCAGGGAGAGTCTCAGAAGAGCTGTTGAAGGTGGTATTGGTGTTATTGTGGGGTTCGTTGGGTGGAGGAGTTATAGTGCTCCTCCTGTTGGTAGAAGAAAAGAAGATGAGAAGGGAGATGGAGATGTGGGTATGGTGGACGTGGAGTTAGAGGAAAAGGGCATTGGGAGTAAGAGAGGCAGAAGGAAGAGTTTGGAATAATCGATGCTATTGATGTAGCCATTCGCATTCTGTATTCGATGATTTGTACAATTTCAGAATATGGTTCTCCTGGACTCGTGTTTTTTCACTCAGCCTCGCTCCAAAAAGCAAGCCATCTTCCAATAGGATAGTTCACGACTGTCTTCAAAGTTATGAGTTACGGTAGCAGGAGCAATTCACAAAATCAGACAATGAAATGTTGTCACTTGTACACAGGAATCATCTTCTCTGACCGACTCTGAGAAGTTGCGACGTCCTGCTCGTCAGGCGCAATCCACCCCAGGAGTCAGCGAGGACAACAAGACATGTTGAGACAACAGCTCTCTAACGGCAAGAGAATGTGCCCGGGGAACACAGGCCACCGTAGATTTGAAAATTATAGTCGCTCTCCCTTGGCATGACCGGATGAATCTCCATCACATTGACAAGATTCGCCATCTTTGTCTGGTCGAGGATATCGCTATGGACATATTACATGGGGATATAGTTCCTATCTTTCGAGGATCTCGCAATACTTCAGATACACATGGTATGCTGGGCTATGCGGGAAGGCATGGGGAGGTACACTTGTAAATACACGTCTCGTGGATTGCTGCTCTATATACATCATAAAAAGCCGTCAACAAAAACAAAAAAAAACAACATCGCAATCGTGAGAACATCCAACAATATCTACACATTAATACTCGATCAACTAGTCTCCTCTCCGCACTCTTCTGCTCCATCACATCACAGCCTGCTCAGATCTATGGTCCATTAAACTAGGGATCTCTGGCATGGGCGGCAGAGACGTATCGAAAGGATTAACCTCTTGATCACCAATATCTCCAGCTGCAGGGGTCGGAGGGATAGTATCAAGATTAGTATGCTTCCACCCCTGATTAGCAGGCAAAGACATGGGACAAGCAGAAGAAATACTGTTGCGGAAGCTGTTGCGTCCATTATAGTCAGGAGCATTGAACGACGAAGACCTGACATGATGGTTCTGAGTGGAGAAAGAACCAGAGCGACTGCCAGGAAGCGAGACAGTAGAGGAGCGGCTGGCAGGTGCGGAGCTGAAAGCGCTCGAGAAACGACGGAACATGGTTCCAGAGAAGCTGGAGGAGCGAGAGGAGGTACCCACGGTATCGGGCTCGGGCTCACCGCTCATGAGGTTGAAGACTCCTTTCAAGGCAGAGACGCCGTGACCGACGCTGGTCTTGACTTCGTTCCAGCTTTCCTCGAGGCGGATGAAGTCGTGCATGTTCTGATCGAGAGCCAAAAGATGCTTCAGGACAATCTCAATGCTGTCAGCGATGATAGTGGTGCCGGTGATCCAAACAGCGGCGGCGGTGTTTTGAACGCTGATCGGCTGCTGCTGGATCAGTGCGATAGCAGAAGAAGTAGCCTTGTCGATCGCATGATCGGCCATCTGCTTCTGCATCTGCACATCAACGAAGACCTTGCTTTTCTCATGACACCCACCATTGCCAACGCCAGCCTCAAAAAGATAAGTCTTGAGACTGTTGTAAACATTTTTGAAAGCGTCCTCATGCACATGAGCAATCGAAGCATTCAAGTCATCGAGGCCGGAAAGCACGCTATCAGCTTCGTCACCAAGAGTTGCTGACAATGTAGCAACGTGATTGGTGTTGTCGAAAAGAGCTTGAGCCTGCAAGGTCTTGAAGAAAGTGAAGTCGCCTGAGCGGTGTGCTGCGTGCAGGTTGTGGCGGACGAGGGCGATGCGCTGCTGCCAGTGCAGTTGTTTGTTCATGTCGAAGATGATGTTGAATTCTGCCAGTTTGGTGATGATGCTTTTGTTTGAAGAATGACGTGCGCTGAGCAATGCAACAACAAGCCTGGAAAACGAGAAAGTATGTATGTACAAGCAGAAACGAAAAGGCTTGACAGTCTTGGTAGAGTAGCAGCAGATTCTCGAGGGACGGTCGAAAAAGCCGCTCTGCCTTATACCATTTCTTCGACCAACACACCACGGCTGAGATGTTGTCAGTGGCTGCGTCGAACTTGTTTGTCTATCGGGTGGGTCTACGTATGTCACGCCGGTTCCGACTAGCTGGTTCATGGAATCTTCGATGATGCTTAGCGCGATGCCTCGAAGTAGGGTGTATAAGCTTTCCTTGCAGAGAAGCTCTTTGTCTGGAAGCTGTTTGCAGAGGTCAATTCAAGTCTTTTCAAGTCTTCCCGAGAGCTTCATTGTGACTGCAGAAAGCTCTGAAAGGATTTCTGCGCTTGTAGTTGCAAGGTGATGACTGCGAATGCCGCTATAGACATTTCACTTGCATCACCGCGAACCATCGGTACCATTTGCCGCATTTCATGGTTTCTGTCAAAGACTAATCTACCAATGAACTTCGATTCCGATGTTCGGCATGCCGATATAGAGTCGGTTCTGATTGCCTGCCGAAGTTCATGTGATCACATTCCAAGAACATCGTCCATACATTCCTCGCTGGCCACCAAGTTCAACACCGCAGCTGGACACGCTGCCCTCACAATGTAACTGTTCCACCAGCTTCAGACTCAAGGTGACCGGTCGGTCAGTCAGTAAGTGAGCAACAGATGGTGTGATAACGACCTTACATGCTTTAATCTCGAAACAACTTGTCGTGCGCTTATATGCAAGACTGAGTGCGTACGACCTATTGCAGAATCGAGAAAAACTGACGAACGGCACGAAAATGGTCATCACATGTGTAGCAGCTTGTCTCGAGAGACGGTTGGTGCTTCTCCACGACACCGGAAGTTTCTTGACTGTTGCTCAGCCGGTATGGCCAAGGTCCACGTTCCCGCCACGCCAAAATGGCACACACAATGCAAACGAGTGTTATCCTGTCATGACCTAATCTCACGACTTTGTCTCACCTTTGTCCGTGGTTGAAAGCGGAATCAAGTCGTGAATATCTGCGGCGTGCGGTCTGCACAAAGAATGTTGCCGAAAACGGACGCCACTACCTCTCAATAGGATCACGCCCATTTTATCAGGCCCGTTCATGGTCACAATAGTAGTCTTTCTATATAGCTCATCTGTAGACACTGCTTGATTTGCTACAAACTAAGCAAAATCATGCGTTTCTCAGTTATCACCATCGCATCTGCAGCTGTTGCTGCTGCAGGAACCAGCGCCATTGAAGTGGCTGGTAAGTTTGTGATTATTGTGCCTGGAAATGGATAATCTGACGTCCTTGCAGAAATCCCCGGCTACGAGCCAATTCCCAAGGCTGCTACAAACAAGTACTCTCAAAATGCACCATCGGCCATTCCTGACTTCGCAACCGGCTCATTCGAGCCCACGTACATGCCAGCAGAGGATCTGAAGCCCAGTAGCATTCTCGCTCGTAGTGTAACTTCAACATCTGCCACTGCAAGCTCCTCCACTCCAGTCCCGGACGAGCCAGCTGATGACAGCTATGAGGCTTTCGTGCTATGGATGAGTGCTCGTCTGACTCAGGAAGTTCCTGAAAAAGCCGAGCACAGCCATGTCGCCCGCAGCGTGGCTTCTTCGCCAAGTGCAAAAGTTGAAGCCTCTGCAGACGGACCAGCTGATGACACCTATGAGGGCTTCGTCACTTGGATGGAGTCTCGTTACCCCAAAGAGTTTTCTGAACAAGTCAAACAGAAGATCAATGTTCGAGATGTCGAGCAGCACACCACCACCAGCAGCACAACTAGCGCAACCCCTTCCGCAGCCGCCAGCATCACTGGCCCTGTTGATGACACTTATGAAGCTTTCGTTACCTGGATGGACTCCCGGCACCCCAAAGAATTCTCTGAGCAAGTCAAGCAGAAGATCAATGCTCGAGATGTTGTATCGCAGGCTGCTACGACTGCCAGCACAACTGCCACCACGACGACAACCACTGTCGCAGCTGCCACCGGCGCTGACCCTGCGAATGAGAGCTACGAGGAGTTCGTACATTGGATGAACTCACGCTTCCCTGATGGATATCCTGCTGAGGACCACCATGAGCTCAATGCCAGATCGGTTGACACTCATGAGACATTGCAGGGAAACGGGCACGAGATGCCTGATTGGAGCTATGCTTGGAATGAAGAAGTGGAGCATCATCTCCAAGCCAGATCGGCAGAAGATGAGAACAATGGAGCTCCTTCTGACTTCGAATATGAATCTGATCCTGATGCCCATGCCGCATCCGAGACCGAATATCCTTATCTCGAGGAGACCTTCGAGGAGTTCCCTGCACGTCAAGGCTATAGCCCCGAACAGTACGCCCAGGAGGGCGAGCCTTCCGATTTACACGAAGAAGAGCCTAAGTCTCAGGCTGCGGCTAACTCAAAGCCATCAGTCTCTGAGGTCGCTGCTTCGCCAGCCGCCGCTGCTACCCCCGAGCCAACCTCTGCAGTAACTTCATCTGCGACCACTTCGACTTTCGCATCGCAGTATTCTGGCCAGATGAGTGAGACTTCTACGGTCTCGTCTAGCTCTGCCACCAATCTTCAAGCACGCTCTGTGAGTTCCCATTACCGATTCCGCCACCACTCCCACTCAGCATACGCGTCGAATAGTGGTACGGCAAGCACAAGCACATCTTCTGCAATTAGCTCTACCACCACTAGTCGCAAGGGATTCTTCAACCTTCCCTGGTAGCTGAGTGGTGTGAACATACTTTGCAAAGAGAAGATGCTGACTGAGTTTTGAGCTATTCCGAAGTTAGACACCACTTGTCCATAGTTTGAACCATTTCCTATGTAATGAATGAATTTTATGCATTCACCTACAGTATGTTCCGCTTCCGATGGTGTACGAATACAAATGTTCTCGAATCGGTCAACCGTCATGTTCGAGCGAACAAAGGCCCAGTCACACAGAACAGATCTCTAGTTCATCGTTCAACGGGGATCCTTGTGGAGTAAAGAGCGCCTGACAAGCAGGGTTTTCACCGTTGTCCCTAAGTGGCAATACTGATCGGTCTTTTAGCCGCCTCACCCTATAGAGATATATACCCATACTCCACCTTTAAGACTGGCTCGTAATGCTTGCTTGAATGTGGCGTGTAATCCATTGTGGCGAGCGGTAGACAGGTGACAGAGTCGCCTCGCCTTGCTGAATTTGCCCTTTGTTGTTCGAGCCTGGGCCTGTCTCCAGCCGCAAACGTCTACTGTCCAGACTTTGTGCTTGAGTTCAACAAGCAAAGGCGGGTACTCCACCAGGAGAGATGGATGCCATACTCGCGAAGCGGCGTGCTTCACTTTGTGTCGATCATTACCGCAATCAGTTGCATAAATAGATTCCTCGTCCCCAGTATCTGGGTCTTTTATCCTCACAAGAGTTGACTCTCATTGTGAATCTTCTTCGACGGACGAGACCATTGTACATATCTCTTCCCTTCGACCGTCATCGTTACATTTCACATACCACAACCTTCTTCCTTCGTTTTTTTCTCGTCAAAACAAACAACATGCACCTCTCCAGCATCTTCCTCGGCCTCGCCGGCCTGCTGGCATCGGCCAGCGCCATCCCCAACAACAACACTGTTTACAAGCACTTTGACTGCGGCGTTGACCTCAGTCATGCCAGCGATCACTTCAACAAGACTGTGCGCCAGATGCACCAGGGTGTCTTCAAGGCACACAGTGGCACACAGATTGCTGGTCACGCCGTCCGCGCCGCCGCTGCTGGCCCCGTCACTGTCAACGTCGCTTTCCACATTGTCACCACCGCCGCAAAGGCAGGCACCATCACCCAGAAGATGGCTGATGCCCAACTCGCTACAATGAACAGAGCCTACAAGGCCAGCGGCGTTCAGTTCAACCGCATCGCCACCACCTTCACTGTCAACGATGCCTGGGCTGTCGGCGCAGGTAATGATGCTACTGCCATGAAGACTGCTCTGCGCAACGGCACCTACTCCACTCACAATATCTACTTCATGACAGACCTCACTGGCAGTATCCTCGGCACGTGTAGTCTGCCTTCAGACATTGGCCCCGGCACCCCTGACCCCAGCACTTACGTTACCGACGGCTGCATGATCCAGGCCAACACCATGCCCGGCGGCAACATCTACGGCTTCAACTTGGGCATGACCGCCGTCCACGAGACCGGTCATTGGATGGGTTTGCTGCACACCTTTGAAGGCTACAGTTGCACTGGCAACGGCGACTTCATCGCCGACACTCCTATGCAGAGCACCAGCACTGATGGATGCCCTTCAAAGCCCCCTAAGGACAGCTGCCCCACTGTCGCTGGCATCGATGCCATTCACAACTACATGGACTACTCGGACGATTCTTGCTACACCGGCTTCACCGCTGACCAGAATAAGAGAATGTCCAACATGTGGTCCACCTACAGACTGGGTCGCTAAAGCTGTTGAATCTTCCAAAGACGGAACGAGTCAGGGTGAAGACGTTCGAAGGGTCGCAGGATGCATGGAAAGGCCACGGCACCTTGGTTTCTTTCACGTACATAACTTCTTTCTTTCTGCTTGATAGTCGCAAATGAATGCATCACCGACGGGGATTTGTTTTTCTCAATTTGTATCGTTCTTTATGTGCAATTTACCGAGTGCGGTTGTCGTTGTAGTCAAGAGTGCATGTCAAGTGTCAAGGAACGTGGCATCGCGTGAGGTGAGGAATGCTGTTCACCGGCCGCTTTTCCGAACCGGTTTGCAATTTCTGCAAAAGTTATGCTGTGCCAGAATTATGCTGCGCTCATGAGTTATGCTGCCCAAATTATGCTCTGTCAAGTGCTTATGCGAATGTTGACAACACGAATGCCATCAAATGGCAACCAATACGAAGCTGTCGCGAGCGAGGCCACGAATCCTTCCGATAGTCGATCCTCCTCATGCCCGCGTCGCAGTCCCCTTGTCCTCTCACAAAATGGCGATCTATTATTTGATCAAGTCGGATGCGAAGATTTGAAGCCGCAAATGCGATCAGAAGCGTCCGGTAGCTGCGCCGTGAGGGCATCAGCGTGGCTAGATGAACATCAAACTGCCAGCCATATTTCGCAGCTCATGGACAGCTTTCATGTTCCCGGTCTCGCAATAGCGGTAATTGATGGAGCAGAGATACAATCCAAAGCGTTCGGCTATGCTTGTATCAAGACCCAAAAGCCTTGCATTACCGACACGCTGTTTGATATCGCTTCATGCTCGAAAGCCTTCACTGCGATAGCAGTCGCTCTTCTTGTGGAAAGCAACGACTTTCCGAACTTGAAATGGGACTCGGTCATGTCCGAACTATTGACCAATGACTTCGTGCTATCAAGCCCAGAGGCTACCAAAGAAGTCACTGTCGAAGACATTTTGAGTCACAGATCAGGCTTACCAGGGCATGTGCTGTCTCCTACGATCGACCTTCGCCAGCTGATTGTGATAGCCACGACTTGAGCGTTCTTGGCGTCCACTCAAATCATTGTGACAATGCTCGTTCAGTCACCAGAAATTTGCGCAATCTTCCTTTGAGCCAGGCACCGAAGTCGACCTATCAGTACAGCAACATCATGTATACAGCCGCGACTTATTTTGTTGAAACTCTATCGCAGAAGAGCTTCTCAATCTTCCTTCATGACCAGATTTTCCAGAGGTTGGAGATGAGCTCGACGTCCCTCCAGCCCAGTGAGGTGTGTGCGAGTGAAAAAGAAGACTCACTTTCCACGCCATACTACTTTCGAGATGGTGCTTATCACGCAACTTACCATCAAGAGACACCCGAAGCTCAGGGAGCAGGATCGATCCAAACGAGCGTCAACGATCTTGCCAAATTCATCCGAGCCATGATAAATAGAGCAGAGCTTATCACGGATGCGATCTACAACGCTGTTACGACGCCCCGTATCACGAAGAATCAACGTGGCGACCACAAGAACAACTCGGATCACCCTCCACCTTCTTATGCTTTGGGATGGGATGTCCATTACTATCGCGGAATACAGATTGTCTCTCACGACGGTGTCATTACCGGCTATGGAAGCCGTATGTTCTTCTTACCTCACTACAAATTCGGCGCTGTGATTCTTGGTAACAGTGAGGCCGCGTTTGACCTCTCGTTCGTCATCCAGAATTTTCTCGTTGACGAGGTCCTGAACATTCCCAAGGAAGAGCGAACTGATGTTGCGAGCCGGCGCTTGAAACGATTCACGGCACAGGAAGCGCGTCGCGAGAAGAACCTCAAACGAAATGCTGCCCGCAGAGACCAATCAAGAGGAAGTATTGGAACTCCGATGGAAGTCTACCTTGGAAATTATCACAATCCTGGTTATCGAATTGTGACGGTGCGAGAAAAGGATGGCTTGCTGTTCATTGATGGACGCGATCGCTCAATGCCATTCACGATGCTTCTTGAACATGTGAGTGACAACACTGTCTTTCGGGGATACCTAGCCGATGATACTGGCGAAGACGTTGTCCATATTCAGTTTCGCTTCGATCCCGACGGGCAAGTGTCTGCGATCGGCATGGTTCTTGAGCCAGCACTAGGAGACGACCATTTCATCTGGTTCGACCGTATACAGCAGGTATAACTGAATTCAGCACTCGCAGAATATACTGATGAGATAAGTTGAGAAATCGACCAGCTACTTCGCCAAAATCGATCAATTTGGAGGACAGATTAATGCAGTGCCGTACAGGAAAGACTATCGTCTATGCAACCCCTAATAGACATCCTCCTCCAGCTTCTTGCACTTCGTAAGATCAGGCATCTTCATGTTCCTGACAGAAACTTTGCCAGTCAAGATATCCTGCTTGCGCTTCTCTTCCTCAGCCTTCCATTTCAAATCCCGGGTCTCTTCTTCGATCTCCAAGATGCTGTCAGGGATCTGGTACTGCAAGTACTCTTCAGGGACGTCGATCTTCCATTTTGGCTCGTCCTTGTCCTTGCCCACTCCGTAAGTCTTTGCATCAGATGCGTCCGCGGTCTCCTTGAGGCTGCAGTAACTCTCGCGGTACATTTGTGAGCGGATTTCACCCTTACGTCTGTCGATTGCGAAAAGACCGTCAATCACATCCTGTGGTACTCGTTTGGGGTCAATGTCGAAAATGCGGCGACCTGACAAGTAAATTCGTTCCGGGTAGTGAGATTCGATCTCATCCTCATCCTCATTCATCCAATCTCCACAGTCCAGGTCGTGGTCCCAGATCCACTCCCAGACTTCGTTTTCTCTGGCTTGCAATTCGGTTTGACGGAGCAGAAGGTAGGACTCGTCGCCGATCAAGGCCTTGACGGCATGGTGGTGCAGACGAAATTTTGCTTCGCTCATATCGTCGATGGCGAATTTCTTAAAGCTTGTCATGTTGATGTGGTCGAGTACTGGGACTGAAGCATCCTGAATGAGCAATTTTTGGGATTTTGCGACCGCAGCAGCGGAGGCCAAAGAGACCAAAAGCGAGAAGGTTGCCACGGAAGTCAACATTGTTTTGTTGTTGGAGTCACTGACTGACAATCAGAATAGGACTTCGAAGTACAATTTCGACGATGGAAAAATTGAATCGATTCTGGTTCTAGTTATACACGGCAAGATAGGAAGAAATCGCCCCTGGGGTGCCTACTTCTTATCAGACGTCGTCGCGTCAAGGTTCGCACCCCGAATCCTTCATGACATGGCTATACGAGCTCCGCGGGGCATATAGCTAATCATAAAATCACTCAGGCACACAACCCCGCAAAGAAACGTTGATGGTCGAACTCACCTTCGAAAATCTGGGGCCAGATCTCTATCTAAAATAGGACACCGTGCTGTTGAGAGACTCACCGAGAACAAGGTTGCTGTTCTGGGATGACGCCTTAAGACTGACTTGTCGCGACTGCGGTCTCTGGAGTGTGGCTACGTTTCGCTAGTTTCTGTCTGTCCAAATAAGACAATTCAAGGTTCTTGAGAATTAATGTTCAAATTTGAAAGCTACGCTGGCAGCAGGCTATGACTTCAGCTGCCCGTCGTATAATACTTCCGCGGCGTTCTCAGTGACTGCTCTGATCCCTCATGGAGTCTTCGCTAGGGATAGGCAACAGGAAAGATCAACAGATTCGATAGGCTCCTCGGCCAAAGTATGTGTAAGAAAAGGTAGTATCAGTCAAGCCCAAGGTCTCTTCAACAGTGTTGAGCAACAGACTTGGGTATCCGTATTCGTATATGAGTGGCAGGTCGGTCCAAGGGCCGAAAGTTTCCACTCACATCATCTGCAGCATTCACAAGATGACCGGCTCCGTTCAGTGCATGGCCCATACAATACCTACATCTGCAAAGAGACGCTCAGATCGGGATCTCCTGCTCAAGCTCAGAACCCGATCGTCAAAACATTTGGTCGAGGAACACCTCCGCCAAAAACAGCTACACACAGAAAACCAAAGACAACAAGAACGAATGCACATCAAGTATCAAAAGATAGTGTAGTTAAAATTTCCTAGAGTTCCAATTCCCCAAGCAAAATCTCAACAACTTCTGCATTGGCCTTATGCCGACCGCAATAATGTTCAAATCCAAATGCAGTTTCGATCCAACAAAAAACATGCTGACACCAGTCTTCATCTTTGGTTTCGGTCAATCCACCAGGGATGTGTAGTGGTGTTTCGTCGGAGGGCAATGCTCCGGACATTTTGCATCCTGAAAGTGGTCTTGGTTTGGAGGGGAAGCTGAAGGAGAAGATTTGGGTGAGGAGGGAAGGGGTTGTGGTTGTTTGTGTGGTCATTGTGTCTTGATGTGGTAATATTGAGATGGATGGGCCTGCCTAAGGAAAGAAATGGTGTTCCGCTCTGTGGGCATGTGTAGCGGAGGATGTCTAGGTATGTTGGCAGGAGAAAGATTCTAGGCATCGCAGTATATATTCGAGATTGGTTTTGACGCTTGTAAAAAAGATAAAGGCAAGAAAGAATAGTGTGGTTTGATCAAAGATCAACGTGCAGGTGGAAGGTACGAATGAGAGCACCTCGGGACGGCTCTAGAAGACAACAGTAGCTATGTGAGGTATATTGATCAAGAATCTCATGGAATGATAGATACAGGGGAAGAGAAGATTTCAGAGAAAAAAAAGTATATTAAGATTATTACAGGAAATAGTGAACCTACCTCAACGCCGTCGTGATCAAAAAGCTTACCGTATAAATCAACCATCCAGAGCCAGCCTGGATGCTTCACTTGCCAAAGAGTCAGTCAGTCCAGGAGTCCAGCCAGTGTAGGGCTCAATCATAGCGATGTTGAGTGTAGCTCGAATACCTTCAGCCCTGCACTTTTTGAACCAAGCCTTGTAGAAGTTGATCTGTCTGTCAGCATCATCGAACATGGTACCAGCCAACCTTGGGAGAGTGATTCTAGTGTAGGGATTGGTGTCAAGAGCGCGACTCATGTAGTGCTCAAGAAGAGGAGAATAGAAACCAGCACGAGGGAGGGGCTTACCAGAGTCAAAAGTCAAGTTTTGAGCTTCAGTGAGAGTCAAAGAGCCAAAGGCAAAGTCATGATCATCAGGATTGACCAGGCGGAGAATGTTAATCGGAGCATTGCGGTAGTGATCACTGACCTTGTCATCGGCAATATCCTTCGGACAATCAGCTTTTGTTGCGCTACCGGTGGCGAGAAAGTGAATGATAGCACCAATGGCAAAGACATCAGCTTTCGCACCAGCGATGGGAGCCTCTGGAGGTTGATATTTTGGGGTTCCGTCAAAAGTCTCGTGGTCCAAAGTAGTCTCAGCAGCAATGCCAAAATCAATGATCTTGAGATTGGGAAAAAGAGCCGGATCTCCAAAGTTAACAGGATCAACCATGATGTTCTGAGGCTTGATGTCGCGGTGAGAGATGCCATTCTCGTGAAGAAAGCTAAAGCCAGCAACCATTTGTTTGGAAGCGTGGAAGATGAAAGCTTCAGGAACCTTGCACGTCATTTTCACAAACTGTTTTTTGAAGTTACTAAGGTCGCCACCAACGATATAAGGAAGGATGATTCTGCTAGTAGGGCACTCACCAGGAGCAGCAGGGGTATTCCAGACTTGAAGATACTGAACTATGTTTGGGTGGGGACCAATTTTCTGTACACGGTCGAGCATAATGAGTTCAGGGACGGTTCTTAGGTCAGTATTGGGAGCGAGCTTCAGACGCTTGATGACGACTATTTTACCAGTAGCCCTAACGCAGGCCAAACTGACTGATCCCTGCCCTCCCTCAGTCAGATCCCTCTCGTGCTGGTAGAAGCTCTTGAAGGTCTGATCATAACATTGACTGATGATACCGAGGTGCTGAGGCTCAGAAATGTCGGACATCTTCGTACAGTTGCTGATTGTCGTTTTTTGGGGTATGGTTTGGAAGACCGCTGTTGCTCCGGGCTGTTTTTGTAAGTGATGTTTCTTGGTAGGGTTCTGACCAGAGAAGGGGCACCAAAAGGTTGGGTCGTATGTTGGATTTAGTCTTTTTGCGGTTCAACCAAGTCATTGTTCGTAGAATAAGGAATCAAAGCTCATCTATCTCGGCCATCAGCAAGCCTTTGTATCAGGTAGGTGGCGACAAAGACTTGGTATGCCAAACAAGAGCCTCTCTGCAGCTTCTCAAAGCAGTGCCGCGTTGTACAACAAAGACCAGAGCACGCAACTCTTTTGGAGATGAATGGGATTGTCTTGCTTTTGTTTGGGAATAGGGATGATCTTTCGGTCCTTGACGGCTCTCTTTGTACTCTTTGTAGTATCGTGTATCGACGCAGATCAACTTACTTTAAAAACCCTGATCAAGCAGCGACGGACGTATCCTTTGGCCTTCTAAAATTTTTCCATAACCGAAAAAACTCCAACAATGTCTCCATCACCCAAATTTCACCCAACAAAAGCTTTAGCTCAGGCTCTTGATGAAGCCACAGCTAGAAAGCCAACAAATCCTCCAAGAAACCTTGAAACACTGACTCTAGGCTGTAAAGTCAGCTTCGTGTTGCTATTTCCTCGCTACGATCTCGTCAACGCTGACATTGAAAGCACAGCTAAGGATATCGTTCGTGACGCTCTCGTAAATACGACCTTCCAGGACACCGAATGTGCTTATTGCAGCGGACCACATGAGTATAAGCTTCCTGTATCAACACAAGATCGAGGCGACAAGTCACGAAACAGGTACTGGCAGATAGATATTGACCCTGATGCTCACCTCCATGACGATGAATTTGAGGCTCTGACAGAAAGATACTATGTTGTCGGTCTCCAGGCCGTCAGTCGTATCTTCAAGTTTCACAACAAAACCAACTGTCCTGGAGACAAGTTCGCAAGCCCCATCGACGGAAATTGGATCTATCACAACCACCACGAAAGACGTGCTCAGCACCACTGGTCTGTCGAATTGAAAGCTGTGAACGATGCACTAAAGACGCTAGCCAAGAAGCCGAACTACAGAGTCCTAACCAATGAGTTTACAAACTTCAAAGTTTACGTCGGAAACAATCATCACGGTGTTCACATGGATGTTGCCAGAAGCCTGATGGCCATCTTCACTGCCTTCGAAAGACAACTCGATGCTATCAACATGACACCAAGAATTGGCGGTGGTGTGAGAGGCGAGCCAGCCCCGATGGCTAGCAAGCCCAAGCTCTATGGATACGTCTCGGATGACAAGAACACCATACAAGAGGAGGCCGGAGAGGCGTGCAAGCCTATGTCAAGCATCAACATGGCTTATCTGAAGCTCCAGAAAATCACCACCGGCTACGACGTCAGGACTTTCTTGCGACTCTATCTTAAGGGAGAGCTCAATAGGATCCAGCTGCAGAAGATCATTGACAACGAGCTTATCTCACACCAAAACACTGCCCTGGATGTCTCTCGCGTTTGGGACGAGAATCTCATCGCATACAATCCCGAGTACGTCAGTCACTGTATGAAAAAGCCCACAATAGTGTTTCGTTCCCACGCTAGTACTCTCGACCCCAACGAACAGGTGGCTTGGATAGACTTATGCTGCATCCTTACCGAGCTTTGTTATGAGAAAGATCTTCATCACATCCATAACTGGACGAGGAAGCGTTGGGATCAACCTCACAACCAGTACACCATTCTCTCAATTTTGCATCATGTCGGTGGCTACCACAAAGATACCTTCGCTCACTACAAAAATGTCTCCGTGCCCGTCAAAGACCTCAAGTCCACGATTGAGCAACCGCATATATCAAATATCGCGGCTGAGCTGCAAGCCGAATGTGCTCATTTCGATCCTTTGAAAGAGAGCAGGGTGCCTGCAACCTTGATCCTCAACAACGCCGACTACAGAAGGGCAGCGAACGTGAGAGACAAGGTCAGGCACAAGTTTGATCTCGGCCTCTACGGTAAGTTTCCCATGAATACTGTGATCGAGTACGTTCGAGACCATCATGAGAAGAAGGCGTTCTTCACAAGTGATTGGAGAGATCTCATCCTTCATACGACGTAGGATCTGGAAAAAATAGGTACATAGGTAAGTCTTATTGCTTTTGCGTTGTGAATTTGCTGGTTCAGATTCAAAGTGTCAGTTTTTATTTGCTAGAGTATATCATGTATCGAGTAATAGATGTTGAAATCTCTCACGTGCTCCCTTATGATTCGGGCTCAATTCGTTTGGATCCCTCCAGATGATTTGGCACCCTCTGACCAGCAAGCGAGGGATGACGATACAAGCAGTTTTTACAGCCGAATCAGCTCCATGATCTTTGTGAACCTCAACTCTTGACTGTGAAGCCAAGAACAGACAAAGACTCAATGACATTCTCAATAAGGTCTGAGTCCTGCTCTCTTGTCTCCGCGTCTATTTCCATCAATACCGCAATGGCATCTTTCAGGTCTCTCAATCCATCTTCCGGCAATGTTTCCTGCGTATCAACACCTAGCACCTCTTCTTTCCACACTATTTGATGCATGCCTTCGACAGAAGGCACGTAGGTCTTCTCACCCTGTTCTCTGCGCAATCCATGCCTCTCCCAGCTCCGCAATAGGTTGCCCACGAATGTGGCCAGTCTGCAGAACTTGCGATAGCAGGACATGTACGCGGCTAACAGATTGCGGGAGAACGAAGTCTGTGTACCTTCCATGCTGTTGCCGTGGTCTTGGAATATGCGCTCTCGCATTTCCATGCAGTAGCCTCTGATTGAGGAGTTCAGCCAGTGATGCAAATGCTTGTCGGGTACACCAGTGTCTTGCGCTCTTGTTGCAATATCGTATTCGTGAACGCGGGTATAGACCTTTAGATAGGCTCTTGGAGAGAGGGGTGGGGGTGATTCATCTGGGCTTCTTGCTTCCGAGATTGAATAGAGAGAAGAGATCTCGGCCTCTATGTGTTTGAGAAGATCTAGAAACTCTTCGGGCGGTGCTTGTGGATGAAGAGGAGAAGGAATTGCTATGTCGATCCTGGTGTCCAAGGTGCGTGAGGCCTGCATTTCCCGGATGGACTTGTTGGGATTGATATCTAGATACGGATGGTGGTGATCTCTTAGTCGTTGATGTGTTGCCTCACTGAGATATGCTTTGACTATCTATGGAGAAAAGAAAGACATAATCCCTGCTCGTTCAGGAGCGATATGACTGCCAGGGTCTATGTTCTTGGCATTTTCGTTATTCTACAGTCATTTCATCACAGATGAAGTACCGTGTGGGCGCTGTGGCCGGTTTTGGCATAGCGATGTCCAGGTTGGTAGGCAGCAACATATCGTACTGAGGCAGTGAAAATTTATCGTACGTCGAACTCAACGGCGGTCGAAAATTGACCAATCAAATCAATGCTGGGAGAACGGTAGGCGTCGTGTGTTTATGGCTTCGTTGACATCTCCACTACGCTATGGGTGCTAAACCTTAATCCGTCTTGTGGCGAAGCTTAAAAGTGCCCCGCTTGTATCATCTCGTGTTAATCTGATCTGTGCGGCCGACGCGGCAGCAGCATGATGGACGTTACAGAGCCTTCATCCCTTGGCGTCTGTTTTGATCGCGCCCGAAGGCGAGTCACAGGAAGTCTACATGAACTGACGTAACTTCATTTGAGTTACAATTGCTTGTCGACCTTTATAACAAGAGGTAAGCCATGCTCAGAAGCTGACCCTATCTCAACTCTCCATTGTATTGACAGAGATTTGAGAGACAGCGATCTACCATGGACGACAAATTACCCTATACTTTCCAAGTCGATGCCTCTTGGACGGCAGACCCAGAAGAAATCGAATTCTTCGAACAACTCGTGGTGGCTTGTGCAGAGGGCCATCTCAGTCCCTTCGCCGCCGCTCAGAAAATCACAGATGAGTTAGCAAGCGAGGCGTGGAGAAACAAAGCCTACGTCGAGCTACATCACGAAGACAGGCCGTACCGGACCCATACCGTACTGGTCGCTGTCTTGATAGGCAGTTGTGCCTCATCGTTTCCACCATCTAGTACCGTGCACCGCAGACTCTTCGAAATGATCAAGAGCTTCCTCGAGGTCGAAAAGCGGCAGATACCCTACGTGGCCAACGACTCTATGGACGAGACACAGTCTAAATTCGATGGTTCAACAAATCTCAGCTCATCCGTGCCTCTCTGGGAAAGCCTAAAACCATTGGCCTTCGCATCAAATTGGAGTTGGTTGGCAGAACTTGGTGACCCATGGACAGGAGCGGAAAAGTGTGGCAGTCATGAGCAACAGAGATGGAGAAATCTATCATACTTTTCTGCCAAAATAGCAACCCAGGGTATTGAACGTTTGGGCCGGCAGAGTCCTTTGCAGAACCTGCTGCCAAGATATCGCGCACTTGATGAAAGCACGATAGGCTGTTCTGGACACCTGGCTGGCCAAAGCCTTGCTGCGGCTCAATGGTTTGTACCCAAATATCATGCTTCATGGGTCTGGCGAGCTTGCTGTGTTTGCGAGAGCTATTCGCAGCCGGAGACATCTCCGGATGGTCTCGAGGAAGGACAGACTGCTCGGAGGAGTCGAATGCACACAGAGGACGACGATCAAGCGGTTTTGGTGCGACTGGAAGGATGGTTATGGAACCTAGAGAACTGGGAGGTGTGGAAAGCAGCTTTCATTCAGGTTATGGAGAGGGTTGAGGATCAAAGAATCCACGAAGTTGTTCGCAGGGAAGTATCCAAAGCGCTGAAGAACATGGAAGAAGTAGAGACTATCGGCGAATGTGACTCGCACTTGGTCAAGTACGCTTGAGGGCATATTGGCTTAACGCCAGCCGCTTTCAGGAAGTCGATCTCCAACAATAAAGTAGGTGTTCAGAGCTACTTTCAGAAAACCCGGCTAGTATCATTCAGAGGTGATTTGTCACTAGTCCCGATGCTTGAACTTTCCAAGGTTTGTGTTGTTTGTGGCCCTCGTAAGTTCAAAATAGTAGACAAACCATACATATATCGCAATGTTTAAGTTGTATCTGCTGATTGTCTTTCTTCTACTCGGTCTCATGGAGATTGTTCTTCCCTGATTGCTTCAATCAATCGTAGCAATGAGTTTGCCAGCCGAGCTCGTGTCTTTTGCTCGAGTAACACAAGCTGTAACCTTTCCGGGCTGCAGCTCATTGTAGATCCCACTCCCATTCTTAGTCACGTACACCGAATTGACCTGATTTGTCTTGTAAAAGTCGAAGTCGGAGCGGTGCTGAGAGGGCGACATGATGACTTCTAGAAATCTAGCGGCTTCGGGGACGTCGCGCGCTTGAATGCTGGCGCAACGTTCTCGGTCCATTGTTGGATTTAGAACTAGGGTCGCGTCTTCCTCATATTTGACAATGGCTTCTAGATAGGCAATAAGATACTTCGTATCAAAGACACCACCTAGGTTGACCTTGCTTAATGAAGCGATACAACGCCGGCGAATAGAAGAAGTGCGGCACTTCTCAACAATAGCAACCAAGCACGTCACAAGACCGGAACCGATGGAGAAGGCGGGAGGTGTGCGAATATAATCCGTACTGCCCTCATAAGTGACAAAGTCACTACGAATTGGCGTCATCATAGTATGAAGCCGGATGTAATGCTCGCACAGAGTAGTGAAATACTCGAATTGGGGCTCAAATCGGTCGATACAACACGCGCCCGCGTCGCGCCATGTCTCGTTCCAGATCGATACGCAGAAGTAGAAGATCTGAACAGACATGTGCGCCACGAGATCTGAGCTTGTTCGGTTGATTCCTCTAAAAGCCACAGACCAAGCATGAAGCGAGCCTCTGGTCTCTTCTATGGATTTCATTAGGTCGTAGTTAAGATCCGTTGTCCGTAGAGAGGCCTGGACAAGACATGTTTGCTGATCGAAATCGACACAACCCAAGTTCATTCTTTTGCTTAGAGCGTCGTAGGTGTGCAAATATAACTTGTCGTAGACCTCGAATATGTTCGAGGTAATGACCTCTAGTAAGAGGCTTGCTTCGTCAACGCTAGAGAATCTTGGAGGCATAGGACTTCTACAGATTGGAGTCAGGAAGCTAGATAGGTCAGAAGTGCGTCCTTTACGTATACACGAGAAACCTTTGGCTTACGGGTCGTCACGGCCTATTAATGTGATATCAGAGTCCAGCCGGATGAATGCCTGGATGAGGATCTTGCATACGCTCTGGGGAAGGCAATCCACAAAAATGATTCTACGAACAGGATCCGGGTCTTGTGGTTCGTAAGACAGTCTTTCGTGGATAATCCGCAGTCCGGTATGTAGATGCATTGAAGCTTTGGCATCATTTCCAGAAAAGACTTCAATGGTGAAATATAACAGGCATACGATGAGAACAATGACTATATCTTCGTCTCGTGCTTTGGTCGAGATGTTGCCGATGTGCTTCGAGAGCAAAGCTAGAGATTTGTTGTATTGCTGCAAAGCATATGCGTATTGCTCACAGTCTTCATCATCGGTGATCGCGCGATGTATGGCAGCGCATGCGCATGCTGCCGCAGCGACTGCTGGTTGTTGAGTCGTCAGGTGTAGAGTTATCGACTCCCAAGGTGTCTCGAAAGCAGAAGCACATGGTAGTTGCTGTACGGTGATGCGGCGGAAAAAGTCAAGAGCGATGGTTTCGTGTTCATCTAAGTCGATGGATAATAGTTTCGGTCGGGGGAAAATGCTGCGTAATGCTTTGACGCACCCTTGTGGATCTTTGTAACCATTGCAAGTCCGATTGCTTCTCATGCAGCGTTGACAGGTCGGTAACGTCTCATCTAACGTCTCATCGCATTTTACACGACGAGCGCTGTAAAAATGTCAGAACGAAGTAAATGGCAGTGACTTCTAGCGAAGCCCTTTTGACTTACCGGCAAGTCATGCAACCTGTGCGGCTTCTATTATGCGGTGCACGAGCTCTCATACGGACTGGTACAGGCATGCTTGCGTGTTCTCACTTCTTGACGGCAAGAGCTGAGACAAAGGCTAGCTGTCAAGTGCAGCATACATTCATTCGACTTCGATGAGTTAAGGAAGAGTAGAAGATGTAAAAGCTAGAAAGATGAAATACGAACTTCCAAGTAGCCTCGTACTAGAGAAACGGCCGTCCGGCCACCGCCCCAATGATCCAGTGTGGCTGAGTAAATGACAACTCAGCATGGCTCGAACTGATGTAGCAGACTTGGCAGTCATATTACAGTGGAGTCATAGACAAGGGATGGCACAACAATCGGATCCGCCTTGAGACAAGTGCGGTAATGGACATCGTTCGATCCATGGCGTTCACGCTGTTCTTATGATTCCGCGAGTGCTGTCGAGTCCCATCTATGTATTGAAGCCTTCCCCGTGATACCGCATACTATACTGATTGTGAAGCGAAATACACTTGTTGTACCAAACCACTGCATGGCAAAAGGAGAATTCGCCGGATCTGATCTATAAGTTGCCTGCGGCAATCAAATCTCTCAAAGCTGTCAACCTGGCCATTCTTGGATCGGCGGTGTTTTTGGAAGCGGCATTTAATGCAGCTCTGACAAAATCGACTCCAACGTCGGTTCTAATACCGTCTGGATTCTTCACATTGACAAGTTCATCTGTAGACTTGGTCAGTTTCAATTGAAATGCAATGCACGTTCTGAGACATGTCGTACACCAGCTTTGGTCAGCCTCTGGATGAGGGCCGACGTTTGCAACCCATCCTTTGCCGAACGGATTCAGAGTCGAGGCTACATCACGATTATGAGAGTAGCGTGCAAGCACTGTGGTTGATGAGCCATTGGGCAAGATGAATGCTGCGCCATCCTGGAAATATAGCCATCGTTTGCGTTCGGTCGTGCCTCGATTCTTTCCTGTCGTGAAAGACCAGTCCACCTGAATGACAGTGTCCTTCATACTGCGCACCTGACTGTGCGGCCTTTTGATCTCTCGCGTAACTCTGACTCCTTCAGAGAGAAGATCGAACCCTTTCGTCGGACCTGCAAGGTAAGCTCCCAGGCAGAACCCTAGATACCAGCCACCATTGGCAACGAAGTCGCGCACATCAGAGGCATACTGCTTTGCCTCTTCCCACGCTTCATCCAGATCTGGCCAGTCTTAATAGGAGATATGACAACAAGAGCGGAGAGGTACTGACCCGGACCGCCCGGCTGAACAAACATGTCCATACCGCGAAGTGTGTCCGCATTGATCTTGACCTCCTCGTCCGGTCCAGCGAAAGTGATGTTGATATCAGGGTAAGCAGATTCCAGCAAGGCTTGGACAGACTCTGAGCATCCCTCACACCCATTTGTGCCACGGTAGATCATTGCGTTGATGTGATCGTCTTTGATCTGCGAGGAATCTTGGGAAAGCCATGGGATCGCAATTGCATGCTGGATAAGATAGATGACAAAGAGTGCCAGCGCAAGCAACATGTTGTTGATACCGAATCGAAATAGTAGGGTGTAGTAAAAAGATCGGAATGGGCTGCAATAACAACGAGGAAAACGAATGTGACCATCAGTCTGATACGGCCTCGTACAATATATCATTCGAACGGCGGCATCGTTCGCAAGCAAAATTGCTCGATTACTATACTAAGGACACTCTAACACAGTCTGACCGAAGTGATATGATTGGTCGTTTGTACGAGAAGCTAAAATCGAGCCCCTATGTATATTATGACGATCGAGGTGCTCGTAACGACAGCCAATCATCATTACATTGGAACAGCATCTGGTTGACAGTAAGCGGGCCGCGTTGACTGCCGCGAGCTCGGCACCGGATCTGTAGCGGCGCGACCCGGATCGATGAGGCGCTACTCGAAAATCCTAATCCTGTTTAGAGTTCCTTGCGTCAACACAAAAGCTTAGAGGCTTTCTCGAAAATCATCCAATCGACATTTCCTGTACTCGTGCCTCATTACCTATTGTAGATGTAGCGCTCGTCCGTGAACAGGTGTCGCTAAGAGGTCAACTCTTGTACTGCAGGAAGTTTCTGCGTACAGCCTCTTTGCATCTTCCGCTGTCATTGGCAACGTTTTCGAGCACGAGAGGAGCGAATTTGCGAAGTCACCTAATTTTGACCGACCGGAGAGCCGCGCTCACCTTGCAGTCTTGCGGTCAGGATTTTTTCGCAGTCAAAATCAGGTTCAGGGAAAGGTCAAAGCAAATCACGCACACTAGGATCAACAACCCTTGGTCAGAACATAGGACTCCACTGACAAACCCTTCACGCGCATGCTCATTTAAAGTTCAGTATGCGGACGCCATGTGTAGGGACAAAACAACGTTTAGTTCTGTCCCTAGGTCGGTCTCTCCCGTACATGTAAGAAGTCCGCGCAAAACCAGACATCGGAATCCTTTGAAACACTCATTTGAGACACCCATCGAAGAGAACAAGCTGACAGTTGTTGCCCTTCGGTATCTGACATTGTTAGGATTCTCCCTCGTCACCACTGAGCTTGACAGAAGCAATCAGGTTTTCTTCTGGCGTCTCGGCAAAATCAGACAGAACCTGATGATGATCGGATGTGGACCTTGTTCATGGCAACGTGGCTGCCTAGAATCCCCGGCCCAGGAAAATCCTTGTCAAGGCTCCATATGGGGACCGTTTCAACCGTTCAACAGCCAAGATGTGACCTCTGAAACCTGACGCCCCACATGCAACTTTTGCATTGTTATCGAGCTGGCCAATCGATCACTAGCGCATCCCCTCAAATAAACAGCTTTCCTTGCGAAGGATGAAATTTTGTCTCTTTTCGTGCTATTGTCAGCTCCGGTGGTAATTCCCGATGGAAGCAAACGTGAAGCGAAAACGAATCGTAAGCTCAAAGTACAGCAGACACGCTTGTCGGACGTGCCGGTATGTTCTGATAATTACAACAACGATTTTGAGAGATCGTTTTCTCACACTGAGCAGTATCAGAAGAATCAAGTGCGATGGTAAAAAGGGTTCTTGCAACAACTGTACATCCACTGGACGCATTTGCGATGGATACGGCGTCGTCGTGTCGGGAGACCGCAACCTTCCTTTACGACCACTTCTACCAGCACCGACAGCCCTAACTAACCCCGACGTCTCGAACAATTCCGGAAGTAGTGTCCGCCAACCTCCGCGCGGAAAGGTACGATCAATTTGCCCTTACTGCGCCCGTGAAGATTCAACATGCGAATGCCGCGAGCTGCTGCTTAAGACTGCTAGGATGTTTCGAAACATCTGTCCACGACCTTCTGCACACTCGTTCGCCTTGAACGATGCTGAGGGGCATGCCCTGGACTTTTTCCGCCGCATCACTATACACCAGCTTCCTTGCGCGTCCGCCTTTGAAACACCATGGGAGCTCGTGGCACTAGATCTCATGCATAGCCAACCATCAATTGCAGCTGCAGCTTGCGCCTGCGCCGCCTTACATCGCGCTCTCACCGATGATCCGGACCATGACCAGTATCAGTTTGCGCTACAGCAATACAACAGATCCTCGGCGTTAATGAGAAAATTCATTAGCGATCTGGACCATGATACCCCGGAAAGCGCTGCTCTTGTTGTCCTTGCAGTCTGCCTGCTTTTCTTCGCGTACAAGACATTCTCTGGCGATGACGCTAAGGCTGCTATACACCTATCCACTGGTCTACGCATCATTCATGAGAGATTGCGCCCCCGGGAAGAGACTCGGCCTCTGGACGACAGGAACGTGGTTATAGTCGACCGTGACTTGAAGAGCAACTTTAGTATTCTCGTTCAGACATTTCTACGGCTAGATTCGGATTACATGTTGATAGGTCACGACGAACCGTAAGTCAGCTTTCTATTTTCATGGGCATATAACCCTTCTGACCTCCAGATAGCTATCTGTACCCGATTAGCCAGAACCTAAACTGCCCTACGTTCTCTAACCCTGATGAGGCTAGTCTATATCTGGAGACTATCACTGCAAAGATCTTTGACGTCTACGACCGTCTGGCCGAATACACCTTCGAAGACTTGGCTAATCGTACACCCAAAGTCCTGGAAAGTCTAGATGAGGATCAAGAGATCTGCCTCATGCGAGCAGCTTTACGTTTTATGAAACTGAATCAAAGTCTCCGAGAAGCTGTAGAAGAATGTAAAGAATCTCTACATACTTGGACCAAGGCTTTTAGAATGGTACCTAGAACACATGCGAACCTGCTGTCGCACATATCCACCCAAATCTTCTTCTTCTGCGTCTACATATGGGTAGAAACGTGGCACGACGTTAACGCCTGCCTTGTCGATCGCTTCGAGCCTCGATTTGCCTATTTTACCAATCTTTGCGAGCAGTATATCCAGCTTCATGCCGCAAAAACACCAAGTCATAATGCCTTTGTAGGCAGCAACGGGACAGCCACAGATCGGTTTAACACACCTCCAGCTTTTTCGCTCGGCTCTGGTGTTGTAACTTGTCTTGCTGCCATCGTCGAAAAATGTCGGACATCATCAATCCGTCGGCGCTGCATTGCACTTTTGCGCAAGATAAACTTAAAGGGTGTGTTCGACACGAACTACCTCGCGACCTACTTACAAACTATCGTCGATCACGAAGAGCAGGCCGCCCAGCTGTATAATCTAGACGTCGATCAGAACGTCGGCTTCGAAGCGTGTAATGTGCCTGAGCAAGCCAGACTCTTGGAAGTCATCATGTCACCCGCGCGCCATCGATCTCGGTTTGACTTCTACAAAACAGACCGTGTCAATGCAGTTTTTGTCACAAACGGGAATGCGCTGCAACTCGGACGCCTTACGGCCTGTGTCTCGCGAGGTGAATGCTGATGATCAGCTAGTACGATTCATATAGTCGAGGAAGAACAATTGACATACTCCGTTACTGCTGCATCTTCGAGTTTAACACTCATGCGAGCCAACGTGCCTTTCCAAGTCTGCTGAACGGACCCAGTATCAGAAGTACCAACCAAGATACTACAGCATAGAAGCCAATAGCGATCAATACAAATGTCCAGTTCTCTCCTCGTTCGTAACCTATAGATCGTGCGTCTAATCTCAATATGACGCAAGCGGCTCCTAAAATAGTGGCATGCAAAACAATAACCACCAACGCGAAGAGTCGGGACGCCAGAATGGTACTTTTTAATGGTTTCCAGTCGCTTGTCGTTTCTGCGCCGACCTCGCGCATGAATTGTTGTCGGTCAAACACCTCAACAATCGATCTTGCAGGAATTAGATGCCTGATATGGTCATCGGCTTGTGACACAGTCTTTGAATCGTTGGTCAGATCATGATAGTCAGTCGGTTTAGGAGATATGTGATTGCTGACTTCGTGCGATTGTCTAGAAGCGTGTTCTGCGTTGCCTTCGTTTGATCGTACCCATGCATGTTCCGATAGCGCTCCCAGCGGCTGCACAAGTAGCACAAGAGGTACAAGTTGACCGAACCCCCATTCGGTCTCTTGGGCTGCAGTCTGAGCCAGATTTTGCTGTCTCGGAACGACTATTTGAATGGTTCCGAACGCAAGTCCCAGAGCTGACAACCACAAAGATGCAGCGAAAGATGCCATAACCTCCATGAATGCAAGGAAAGGAATGCATGTTATCATTGAGACGCGGAAACACCACAGCCATCGTGTTCTCCTACTTCTGAGATATTTCTTGGCAGTGACTGAGAGTAAGCTTGTCATGGAGGTCTCGAGCGGTCGACGAATCCCTTGTTGATACAGCTGGCGAGGCCATAGGAAAAGATCACCGGCTTTCCAAACATAGCTAAGCACAAGGATGAGGTAGCCTATCGGCGCATCGTTGTTGACACCATCGTGGTATGTCTTGCCCCAGAAGCAGATCGCCGGGATGCCCCAAGCAGTCGGCTGTATCGCATCAGGTAGGGAAGTATCAGCGTCTGGGCTGTATATGATGCCCCAATCATAGCTGACCGTTGGCACGAGGCCAATGATAAGCATTATGAATAGTACAGCCATACCAAGTAGTCTCCAAGCTCTTAGTCCGTGATGTTGATTGAGAAAGGGCCGAAGGAGCGTCAAAGCGGAAAGGTGCACCGAACTCGAAAGCCAAGCAAGATAGAGAACGATCTGGTAGTGATAGACACTCATCTGCCCTGAGTGTAGACCAACAAATCCAGCCGCCATGATTGCAATCCCTGTCACGATCTGTTGGTCGCTCAGGACCAAGACCACGTGGCGTATAGTTTCATGTATGCCAGGATGACAAATTGTGCGTGATCTGATGCGCATGACTGTTTTGTCCACAGATGTCAACAGCTCATCCTCTACCATACCGGCGAGGTATGCGATAAGGACAGCAGCAAAAGATGTGTATGCGCTGATGAGAAAAGCCAGAATGACTCCTTGACCAGATATATCAGCATCTCCCCTGCTGACAGCTCCGGTCTGCAGATATCGCAAGCACTCCTGTGAAGTAACCATGACTCGGGATGGCGCGCTCGGCACTAAGCTGCGACTACAAGGTATCTGGTATAGTTTTTCGGCAGGTGGTTGGTGTGGTGAACGCAGAGAAAGTAGACAAGTGTCAAGGCCTCGAACTTAGTAGATAAATCCGAACCGTCTCGGACGTAACGATGAACAAAACTGACAGCACAGTGAAGATAACGTCGAAGGACTGCGCGAAGAGGCCACTGTCCGAAACATTGAGAACCCCTTCTGTGCAAGCTCGGGCGATCTCCGCGATTGCAAGAGAAAAGGCGTTCGCATTTCGAGAAACAAAAAAAAACCCCCCTGAGGGAAGATGTGGTGCGGCCAACATCGTTTGTATGCCAGATGTCTGTCTGATGTGAATCGTGACCGAAACAGAATCATTGTCCTCTGTGACTGACATGCGCTGGTCGAGCGGCTCGCCCGGCTTGGATAGCAGGCGTTATGGTCTGCACCGAAATCGTCACCCGCAATATTACTCGAAAAGACACCGCCCACTAGGGCAGCAGTCTGGACCGAGCAGGGAGGTTTCTGAGCATGTATGTAACGTTGCTAATAATTCTCACGGCTTCGCCCAACGGGCGCGGGAAGCGGCCGTGGCTTGCGTCGTGATTGGATGTTTATCGAGCGAACCAACCGCTCGACGGAAAACCAAACCTTAATAGGCTCGACACGAGAACTTGCATCATCCTGATCAGTGCGACAAGGAGTCATGACTGTTTCACGCACTCCTAAGCTCGAAGCTGGACTGTGACACTTTCTCGAAATCAGACCAATGGGCATGAAATTCACGCGATCGATGCAGAGGCTGGGATTCTGGGCGGACAGACCACCAATATGCCTTGCTCCGTATGATGGGATCACGAAGGACAAATTCATCGCTCTCAGCGTCATCGAATCTTATACGTCCATGGTAGCGTCAAAAACTGTTCGAAGCAACATTAAGATTGAGCCACTCTTCGAGCCAAATTCACGACGAGTCACAGCAGCCTACTGTGAATCAGCACGCGCCCGACCTCATGCAGGGGCTGATGACTCTCCTTGACAAGTGCGCTCAAGGCTGGAGTGCATCGTTGCTCTCTTCTCGATGAAGACTGTCACCTGGAGGGCAGGGTCAGGGTACCTCTAGCACCCATTGCAAGTGGAGTCACAATACCACAGTGGCTTTGTGCCTTACTGGCATTGCATGGATTTTTTCCTAGCTGAGAAGCGTAGACTTGGTCCATGCTTTGATCTGTCACTTGCCAAACGAAATCGTGCAAAATTGCTGCCTAGTGACTCAAGTGTAGCTTGAGCCTTTTTGATTTCTGCCATGCGCCATCCGGGGGCTGTACGGATTCAGGGATGCCGGCCATGATATCGAGATTCGTCTTGAACGAGGCTGAGGAGTTCCGGCCGTCATTACTGGCGATCGCCAACTGTGACGCTAGGGTCTGTAGATAATGAAATGGTAGCCTAGTCTTCCACGTGACACGACCATATACAATTCAACCTTTTTAACTTGGCCCTGCGGCCTCAAGATTTTCTCACTAGTTATTCACTGCTCAGTATGTTAGTATACGGGCTTGGCTACAAAAACCAGCGATTCAGGTAATCGTCATCCATCTGTGCCTACCTGTGACACATGACTGATATCAGCATACAGTCTCACCATGCTATCAGTGTCTATTGTTACTCTGGTCTTCCACGGGGCGACGGCATATCTCTGCACGTTCCTCCCATCTGATCCTCTACACATTTGCACCAGCATCACTGCCTATGTCTTGAACGCTTGTGCTCTATCCCTGCTTGGTGTGGTTGGACACTGTATTGTATGCCGCTCCTCCTCTCGTCTTTTTCCCTGTTACTTAGTTCTTCAGTGCTCACCTAGTCTCGTTACCATCTTCGCTAATCATCTCTTGATCGATGCATTCGTCTCGCTCATACCTAAACTTGGTCTGGTCCTGATCGTCAATCCGCACGCGGTCTGTCCCTGTACGAGCGCTTTCTCGCCTCTGTCTTGCTGCACGCTACAGGCGATGGATCCCGAAGCAGCAGTCGTCGAATGGAACCGGATAGAGACATGGGGTCTCGCTACAGGTGCTGCGTTTCTCAGAGACTGCCGATTGGTCGTGTCCGCTACTCGTGTCATACTCATCCCGCTCGTCATAATATTGACCGTCGCGCAATGCCGTCTGAGCATGAAGGTTCGAGCTTTCGCTGCGAAGCTAGAGTTATAGCTGGTTATTCCCACCAGAATGATATTTTCTGAACAATGGGCATGAGTTCTTTTGTAAACAGAAGTGTTAGACGCAACTTATTCCCACATGTTCAGCCTAGAAAGCTAGCATATCTTGTAATTCGTCGAAGCCATAGTATCCTCGCATTTGTCTTCCACTACATTCGTCGACACCAACCTACCCAGCCCATCCAACAGAAGCATTGGTCAGCCACATGTCTGCTTTCACCAAACATGCACAGTGTGGAAGATGGTTGATGACGAATTTGTCCTTACAGAACTTTCACCCCGAATGTCATGATGCTGCTCTTTCTCTTGCAACCACACCTAGACAATGCAGGAACGGACAATCGTCGCTGAAGTGGTCGTTTGGTGTACTATAAAGCTTTGTGCACTACAGACAGATGTGCGATCGCGAGAAACATGACACCTCCTAGTCCAACAAGTTTGACGAGACTAAAAGCCACACCTCGTTATGTCTTGCAAAGATTGTCTTGCGCAGGTGCCGGCAAACTCTTCCACATCTTTTCGCCTGGCTTTCTCTCAGCTCTGAGAACCGAAAGTTGGCTGATTCCACAAAAACCACCCGGTTGCGCTATTTGTCTCAGCCTCTGGTAGCACCCATTATAAGGATCGGTGGTTGACTTTTCGTAGACATCCATGTCGCCCGAGCTGTGCTGTGACCGATCGTGCATCGCCCAAACAAGATTCTCCACGCTCTCCCCCTCCTCCTGGAAATGCCGCGGGTTTCGGCAAGGCAAGCCAACAAGCCAAGATGCCCACAGGTGAGGCAGGCTGTACAATCGCTCGAAACGTCGCGTTAGATGCACCCACCTGAACGAGGTTTTGGTGTATGCTACTCGTATGAACGGGTTCATGACGATATTGCCACCCACGCTGGTGTCAAAGTCACCACCGTCGGTCTT
Organism: Aureobasidium melanogenum CBS 110374; assembly: GCF_000721775.1. Lineage (NCBI taxonomy): Eukaryota > Fungi > Ascomycota > Dothideomycetes > Dothideales > Saccotheciaceae > Aureobasidium > Aureobasidium melanogenum. The sequence continues at coordinate 13,586 of NW_024470082.1, read as the reverse complement.
TGAGATGTTGAGTCGACGGGCTCGAGCGTCGATGTCGGCGTGTATAAGGCAGCATTCTGACGACTCGCGGAAGAGTTCTTCTTCGCCACGAAATCTTAGCGGTTCTTCTGTCTCTGGCATGTGATGATCAGAAGATGCGACAGAGACTGAAGGCGACAGCGATTGCTCGCCCGCCTTGGAGCTATTGTTGGTGCTTGACTCGAACCAGCGCGCCTCAAACGCAACCATGCCTCCCCAACAGCTCCGGACAGGGACTGCGTCGCTTTCTTTCATGACTTGTTTTCTGCTTTTTCCTCCGTCTTTGCCTGAGAACCACGGGAAGAAGGGAAGTCCCATCCCGTACCCATTGGAGTCTCTGGTGGCAAAAGTGTCGTAGAATTTGAAGGGATTGATAAAGTCGACAGCACATGCGGCGTGATAAGTTGTTCGTATGGTCGAATCGTGTGTGCCGGTCGCAAAGAGCAGGTCTGCAGCATCTTGGCCGGAGAACACCACGTCGTTAAGGAACAATATCTTATCAAATTTCCGCCCAGAGGTATAGAATGGTCTCATGGCACGGTTGCGTACGTCTGCCAGGTAGGGTATACGTCTGACCTTCTCTCGAGATCGGGACAGCTCTGGCTGAACCAGGCTTTCGAGAGGCAAATGCTCTGATACCACCACTTTCTCGCCTGTGGAGATGTAAGCCACCAGTGAAGGCTCGGCCATAGAAGCAATGCACTTACAGGGTATCTTTTGCGCCAATTGCTTTAGAGCTGTGCTGGTCTCGGGCCCGCTGTCGTTATTGTAGATACTGACGAAAGCGTTCTCGGTGCCAATTGCTGCAATAAGATCGAGAACAGCTTCGCCCCAAGCGCCTCGAATGAGGTCGGCGTCAACTATGGCAGCTACAACGAAGACTTGCTCGTTGAGAGGGTTTCTTCCGGTGTACGACTTCGGCTTGTATGTGTATGAAGGGTTCAGAAGAGGAGTCGAGATGATAACAATGCATAAGAAGGCGATTGGAGCTAATAGAAGCCATCGGAGGTTGATGCGTCTGAGTCGATCGTGCGGTCGCGGCGCAAAAGAATTTCTTCCACGAAGCCAAGCGGGAAGACGGTCGGGAGGAGTACATGTGCTCGTCTCTGTCGTCTCCCTTGCGTCGATATCGAACTCTTCAAGATCCGACGACCAACGTGGTAGAGGTTCATAAGATGTCGAGCGTGGAGTCATGACCCAAGTGTTAAATTCGATTCAGGAAGTTGAGATTTGTCTGAAACCAAGTAGCTAGAGATCAGAAGCAGATATAGCAACTTCAACAGCCTCGAGTAAGTGTCAGCCTACAGAGTATCGATTCTCCTTGAAGCCTTCTGAGCATAGCCACCGCCTGCGCATTGCCCAGACCGGTCAGATGGGCACAGAACGCAGATTTCGATATGATCAACACAAACGATCTTGCGAAGAGCATTACGTCGTTCTTTGTGCGTTGTCTGGATGAGCATTCGGTCATGATTGGACAACTATCGAGCCCGCTATGAACAGGTCATGTTGCTGAACCGTTGATCTTGTCCTTTTGGGTGTTACCGATCCTTGGCTCCTCATCACCCTTCGGCGGTTTTCCCTAGGAACGGAGATGAGATGAACATATGATCAGGCACCAGCCTAGCCTCGCCCTGAGTATAGTCGTCAGGCAGCGCAGGCTCCAGTATAAGCAGAATTCTAAACGTGTTCTATTTCTATTGCATCTTGGCGTGGCTCAAAGCTTTCAGATTATCGAGTCAGCCAATGAGAGGTGCGTTCGGCAGACCGTTGGACCGGGCAGGTTCTCATTGTCGCACATCCGAAGATTCAACGAGGAGCGTTTGTGGTGATGGCGGAAAGTCTAATTTGACACATGCTGCGGCACCGAGCGATTATACAAGTCTGGTAATTTGTCCGACGTCTCAGAGCTACGGTCACTATGCGATGGGGGTTCATTCTTTCGAGCCAACCAAACATGAGAGCCTCCATCAAAACTTTGGCCGGCTCTGTTTCGGGCAAACATTATTGACAACTCTTTCCAATGGGGCGCAATTGCCTTGGTGGTCCCTGAGACCATAGAGTCGAAACTTTGGTCCAGCTTCTGTCGTTGAAACCGAGTGGCACTCGATAAATACCTCTTGACATTACAATACAGATCAGACCCCGGTGACGAAGTTCAAGGTGACATACAACCTGGCCCGAGCACCCACTGAACCTGAGCCAGATGTCTAGACTGTATCGAGCAACAAAGGAGTCGTAATACTCCTTTTTCAGACGCCAATGTTGTTATACCGGCGCTTCGCTCCATATTAGGAGGTGTCAATTAGATTTGCGCTGCCACACAACGTCTTGTCGTGCGCAGCACTCCTCGACCCAATTATAGCAACCAAATGAAAAGTCCTACCAGCTGTTGCCTGGCTGTGCCTCTAGTCTTTCAGGTCTCGTATCCTACAAATATCATTCTTGCGACCCATCACAACAAATCTCATTCACGATTTCTGCAATCATCGAACATCTGGAGCGGCTACCGAGCTGCTACTTCCCGTATCCGGTTCTCATCCCACCCCATCGCCCCCTGGAAGAGAGGAACTATGCAGCTCAAGGAACGGGAAACTCCAAGACTGTCGCAGTTGGTGCCATATTCAAGCCTTATTCTCACAATCTCATGCGTGGTCATCTTTCTTGCCCGGATCTATATCCTCGAGCCACTCGTGAAGCGATACAATGGACAGTACAAATGCCTCAGTCCCGCCCAACAGAGAAGTCTGATCAACCACTATGTCGCCGCTACTACCAAGCTTCTTCTGCTCTTTGTGGCGGTCTATCCTTCCATCATGATCATCACCGGTCGCAGGAATCTGCATTCCCGGTTTGGCAATGGAAATGTTGAATATGGAGATGTTTTGCTATGCGTATTCGAAGTCTTCACCTCGATGTATATCTTCGAACTCTTTTACCGAGAGAAAGTCAGCTACATTAGCGCGGCTCATCACATCGGTGCGGTTATCATCACACAGACAGCCATCGTCCTATTTGAAGACCCAAAGCAAATGCCAGACGCCGAGCTTGAGTTTCTCCTCTGCTTAATTTGGGGTAAGTCTTGGTTGTGCTTCTCTCTTACTGGAACTAACCGTGCACAGGATTCTTCGACATAGCCGCAGAATTGTGGCCACATCTTTCTATCATAATATATCGTACTTGGCCCGAAAATCACGCTATCCTTGCTGATATCTTCCTGGCGACAACGATCCTCGAGCTCATCGGCACTATAACTGAGACCGCCACGATTTTCGCGATGTTCTTCTTATGGTGGGAGCAGTGGACAATCGAGTTCAGAGTGCTCACTCCGACTCTACATCTTCTGTTCAGTTGCGCACAGCTATGGGGTGCAAGAGTGTTCTGGCTCATGTCGAGACAGCATCGTAGAGCCGCAAAGGGTTGCATGATAGAAGACAACGCTTCAGAAGCCTTGTCATCGCCCCCAGACTACCGAGTGGAAATCGCAACGAAGAAGCATTCAACCGGACATTTCTGAGCGCGGATGTGTCACCACTGCCATGGAAGTCACAAGTGAAGGATAGAGAAGGCCGGAGAAAGAGTAGGCACGACAGCCCCTTTCACTATGTACAATTCTTATCAAGATGCTCGCGAGCATAAACGAATATGATTCACAATTCTACTTGATAGATTCAGCCCCTGTGATGTCAAGTGCAAGGACTGGAACTCGAATGCATGCAAGTTGACCTAAGCACGGTCGCAAATGAAGAGCGTGGAGACGCCACATTATATTGGCTAACATACACCTTGCAGCAATTCCAGCAGCAGGATTCAAGTCAGCCTGGCTTCTGGCTCTGATCGTAGGTCTCGATCATTACGGTTCGAAGGGTGATATAGAACTGTGTGTTGAAATCATCCCAATGAGAAACAACAGTCAAGACATCAGCGTCTGCAACGCTGTTTGCCATACAAAACGAAAACCATGACTTTCTACGGCAATCTTTGCAGAGGAGATCAGATTCTCGACACGAACGGCCCCCGGATGACAAATCACTTGTTCTTCCTCAGGCTCGTAAAGAAGCTTAATAGTGTGAAGACCAGTAAGTCCTAGGCTCTTTCGCTTTGCTGCTACCGTGGCAAATTCTGCCAACCATTTCACATCATCTACACCGATTTGCCAGATGATGCCGCACTGGCTGTCGTTCCAAGAGCTCTCGAGCATGAATTCGCTTAGTGAGGGAGTGAGCCACAGGTCAGAAGCCTTGTTCGGGGGAGGTAGACCTAATGAACAAAGCTGCAATGTTCGCAAAGCCTGGAAAGGGTGGATGCTAAAGTGATCGAGACCCTCCTGCGTGGGCCCAAGCTGACGAATACGCAACTCTTGCAAAGTAAGGTAATGTCCACTCAGAGATTTCTGCAAATCTTCGAAGGTCCACCGCCATGAAATACAGCCCATTTCCACTAGCTTGTCGAGAGAATACCCACACATGCCTATTATGTCAAGAGTGAAGCATTCGAGGTTTGAAACTGAGGATAGGAATTTTCTCAACTCAAGAGGATTGCCATGGTGAAAAGACCAAAGATGTAGCTGCGTGAGAGATGCAGAACCACTGTTGCACTACGCCCGGTTATGCGCTTGATTCTCGTGGCGTGGCTGCTTTGCACATACTTGCTCTCTTCGATTTATATCTGTGTTTGGTAGACGCACCAAATTTCTCTCCATTGAGGGGGTATCATCGCCGTGATCTTTCTTACTGCGGACACCCTTCAAAACGAGTTTTGACAAACGACCGAGTGCTGACACCATGCGAGTGAAGGATTGGAGCCCATAGGTAGCTTCCGGACCCAGTAAAACCGATAGCTCGACAAGCTCAGGAAGACCGCAAAGGTTGGTATAGCAAGCGTTCCACTCCTGTGCTGTGCAAGTACCTGTGATGGTAAGATCCAGCTTCCGGAGTCGCACAAAATTAGTCTCGGTCGCCATTGCAAGCCGAGAGAATGATTTCATCGGAATACTCAAGCTGATTATGTAGTTTCTCAAGCTGTAAGCTGTGTTGATTGTCCGGACGAATCGACGTAAGATACGCATTTCGAATATCTCACATCCGAGGCTTGACTGCGAAGGAGCAAGTCGAATCCAAGAATAGAATACTGGTCGAGATATGGCCAAGAACCTTGAACATGTCAAGCTGATAGCCTGAGCAGTTGAGTAGTCTTGTCGAGGCAATCCATCGCTTGCAACCTTGCATTGGCATGGCCGACTATTGTGTTTGTCGAACAACCCGCTCGCATCGATGGAGAATTCGAAGCATTTGCGAAGTAGCTCGGCCGGCAATCTGTTGACGAGATCCTCCCCGTTCCCGGCAGAAGAGTTGATTGAGTACAACTGGGGCTTGTGAGCCTTGCACTCATAAACCTCAGATATCGAATCGTCTTGCGACATGGGATAAACAAGCACCAGTCTCTTGTCGGAAGAGACACCGAGTAAAAGCTGCCGCATCCTCGCTCCAGAAACTTGCTCTCGCTCACCAGGAAAAGTTTGCCCGCGTAACTTGGGTTGAGGTGGTGGAGTGCTCGAAAGCATCAATGTCCACGCGGCGTTGGTCAGATAATCCTGTCACTGCACCAAAACCGTCCCAAACGCGGGAGCCAAATTCTGATGTTCTGTGCGCAGACTCGAGCCAAAGCTTCCGAAGATAATGCTGCTGCCTGTAGGCTGTGTGCCATTAATTGGCTTGAAGCAGCACGTCATCATTCAAAATTGATTGGTTGGATTATCGAACACATGGCCCGTGCCCGAGGGAGGAGGATTCGCGTCAATGCAAAATGTAGGTTTGGAAATTGTTGCCACTGTTAAGTTGCACTTGAAATTATGAATGCCAGACAAGGATGCGCGTGTGATGTTCTTTCACGGAGTTTTCAGGCCTCGTTCCGATTGAGCAAGAAACGTCCACGTTTCAACAATCTTGAGGATGCTACGTTGAAGCCTAGACTGCTGAGCAAACCTAGATTCTTGGGGATCAGAGCCACGACCACGCAGCTCGTACAAATGCTTTTGCCATATGCGTATTGCCGACTGCTATCGCGATCATGCATGGCAACCTAGGTCCAGGCCAGGGTCTAGCTGAACTTGAGTATGAACAAAGACAATGGAATTCGAACCTCTGCTATTTTCCTCCTGAGTTGTGTCACGTTCCCAATCAGTGCTCTCTTGAGCACAAGGATTTCCCACCCAAGACAGGCCAATAGGTCGTGCTTGACCTTGAAAGTGCTACCCGAACCATCGCCCACCTCGCAAAACCACGATTCCGGAACACATCATTGCCAATTCCAGTACAAACCTCTGACGAACGGTGGACTGATGATTGCAGCGTCTGATCGAGACTTTCAAGCTACGTCTTCTCACTCATTCAACGTGCTGCCAGTGCCACCTTGCTGCTCGCCATATTCGTACAGCTTTTGGACATGTCATCGCTCGTCGGATCGGGAGCTGAGATCCAAAATCTCGTTTATCAGGCAATGCGGCCAGTTGCAAGGCCGCGATCTCGAGACGGTTGCTGGACATGTCGACTGAGAAAAGGTAACCCGAGGTTGATTGCATATAGCTCTCAACGGCTAACTCAAGTCACCATAGTCAAGTGCGACGAGGTCGGGCCGATCTGCGGGTGTTGCACCAAGTCGAAGAAAGAATGCGTCTGGAGCAAGAGATGGAAGTTCTCCGATCTGAGTTCAGCTGTACGACGTAATTACAAGATCACCACTTATTCCGGCAACCCAAGATTTGGAGCTAGTACGCTGCTACGGTCACCTGCAGAACATGCGCATATAATGGATGTAGAGGCGCCAATGGAGGACATAACACAAGAGACAACATTCCTTGGCTGTCGACCGACGCTCAACATCGTTCTCACGCCAAATAGCTATCCGCCACCAACCACAAATGGGCGAGTCATCAAACTAGACGGTTTCACGATCTCGAAGCTGTACAACTCTGATGACCCAGATATAGTTTGTCTTCGTGAATTGGGCAACGCATTCCTTTCCGTCATGTCACTCAAGCCGTCTTTGGCTAAAGAAGCTGACGGTACTTCCAACTCCGCACCACAGATTTCCTGCGACGTCCTGGATTGCAGCACAGAGGATGATCATTACTTCCAGTACTTTCAGAATGTGGTTGCCCGAAAATTGATTCCACATGATATAAGCGATCAAGTAGACGGCATCGAAGGTCCCGTGAATGAGATGATATCTCTCTCCAAGACTTGGATCGCGGTGCGTATTATGATTGAGAGACCATGATTATATTATCACTGATTGTTCTGAAGCTACGCCATGCGATACGCGCTGTGAGCACATTATATCTGGCAGTCGATGGTCGGCCGGATATCCTGGCAGAATCTTTCAACCACTACAGCAAGGCTATTAGAGCCTGTATTGGTGAGAGCAATGACTCTTTTCCAACATCACCGCTTGCAGTCTCGCTATATCTGCACTTCATTCTTCTTCTCTTCGACATGTGTTGTGCTTCACAGGAGTTCTTGCCGGAGAGACAAGTGTGGACTGCACATATCGATCAGCTCGCGCGTCTAGCGTACCAAATGGATCCAATTAAAGACTCTCAAGCCTCACTCCTATGGTATGCCCTGCAAATAGATCTGAACTCGTGTCTGGCGGGTGATTCTGGAGCGGGTTCTCTTGTAAAAGCATATCAATCGAGTGAATGGCAATCACCTTTCAGGTACAAACTACCGTGTTCTGCTACCAAGTCCGTAGACGGCACTTACGACGGAACCGCCTACGATCACTGTCGAAGCATCCAGAACCTGATCCACGCCAAACTCGCCGACCTGAGCCAACTGGCGTCAGAGATTCGTGCAGAAGTTGAGCGTGACCCCACGAGCATTACCAAAGTTCAACAGCAGATCGTTGAGTTTCGGGACCAGCTCCGACAATGTTGGCAGCACAAAACATGGAGGTTCTTCACTGTTGGCTTAGAGCGAGTGAAGCCTTCACTAATCCTCAAGCTCAAGACTATCTATGACAGAAGCTGCATCCAGTATTCAACCGCGATGTTGTATCTCAGTATCAGCATGTATGTGGGCCAGTACTGCCACACATTTGCTTCCCAACACGCTGATATCACTCGACATTCAAAGCGAATATTGGTTCTGGCATCTGAAATGGTCGAGACTGGCGATGCTTGGTCAAGTCTCCTTGGCCTACCGGTCTTTCTAGCTGGAATCGTAAGCCGCGAAAGTCGAGATATGGATGCATGTCGGGCTCTATGCCATGCGGTCAAGGCCATGTGTCCTATCTTCAATATTTCAAAAATTGAGAAGGTATTGGACAAAGGACACAGAAAGCATATATGCCAGTCAGCATACGGTATCTGTCTAGGCGGAATGGACTGGGCTTCACTTTGCAGAAGCTGTGGTATGGCAAATTAGTTCGGACAACTCAGACATGTCCACTCGAAGTACTTCAAGCAAATCAGGGTTGTCGTACAGCGATCTCGTTCTCGAGGTAAGAGTTCATTCAACCATCACGAGATGGTTCGCACAGGATGAAGATTTGTCAAACACTCCGAAGGATGTGACAGCTTTGTGTCGCATCCTTGTGGTCTTGAGGACAGCACTATAGCGACGCGGATTGGGCCTGCACAAACCATCTCATTGATGACCAAGTTCAAGTCGTCCATTTGCTGCCCGAGGACGAGTGCAGGAAAACGTCAAGCAAAGTGTCTAGAGGGTGATGCTGGGTCCCAATTCCAAGGCAATATAAACGACAATTGCAGCATTCGTAACTAAACGTCATCTGAAAGTGACTAGTGTCACGGTCCAGGCGAGTCGTTATTACGGCATGGTGGCAACAGAGTTATTAGGTCTACAGAGATTGATCATAGTCGATTGTGAAAGATGTAGTCATTTAACGATAGGAACTTTGCACTGACATAAATGGAACAATAGCTTGTGAGTTTGAAGAAGATGGATTGACAAGGATGCAAAAATTTCGAATTCATTGATGGAAAAACCACATTGTTAAGCAGCGAGCTAAAAGGAGCCAGAAATATCAGATCAACCTATCTTGCAGGAAGAAATTGAGAGGGAGATGAGAAGAATGTTTCGGACTTACAGAATCAAGTCAGCGGCCCAGAGGTGAATAGACAATCACCAACGTGGCCGAAGTGTCTACATCTGTTGCAAGTCATGCCACCGCACTGATGACACGCGATACAACGCCCGCCCGGTCCAACCTGAGGTCCAGTGAGAGGTATTCAACAGTCACTATTCGCGCAATACAGGATTTCACCTGTGCATCTCCATTCAGCAACACGTCTTTTGACCAATCTGATACTATCCTCAGTCAATGCGTATTTGACGAATCGGAGCGGGACTTGATCAATGTTGCAGCAGTGAATGGGCCAAAGAGCGGGATTCTGGCAGCAACGTGTGACCCATGTGTTCAGACAACTGGGACAGAAGCGGCAGCTGCCGCAAGGAAGCTGGACGGTGCGGCGAGTCTTTCGATTGCAGCGACGGCAGGCGGGAAGACGTGGAAGAGGCGGAAGCCGAGGAAGGCGCCCGAGGTGTGGCAGGACGAAGAAGTAGATGATGGTCAGAACATCGATCGAGACAATCAGGTAACCGACCATGCGCTCACAGAGCGGAAGAGTTGATAGTCCGAGCATTGGTTGTGTGAGTGGATGATGATTGTGTAGTACTTCTATATTCACTGTCTTCCAGTATGCAAGCAAGTTGTGCTCTCTAAAGTGTGCCATTAGAGGAGCAATGGCGAGTTATATCGCTGCAGCAGCACAAGAGCCCGCAGAGCGGCGGGTAGTTTGAGCTTTGGGCGAAACAAAGGTACTGTTGATTGTGGTTCGCTGCCATAAAGAAAAGATTTTGCCCTTCAATGAAGATCCATGTCTTGTCACAAAGAAAAGATTTGGCATTTGAAAGACGAGTCATGCTCTGTGGTATAGATTTACCTTGGATCACGACAAGTTGAGCGTCGTCGAGAGAACTTCTCTGCAGGATAGGGAACACGATGTATAGCACATGTCTGCTAGCTTTGTAGCATAATTGTGCTGTCGACGGGCCATCGCCAGGTCGCTGCACTTTATTGGGTGGAGGAGGAAGTATTGCCGACTGTGATGTTGCAAAAGACTGTCGGTATGGCGCGTCATAGGAAAGCGATAGCCATTCGCACATGTGAGGGATGTATGCCGGTGTAAACATAACAATTCTACACATAAAATTACGACAATACGGTATGAACAGAAGAATGGTGAAGCAGACATTTGCACGATCAAGAATAGGACGAGACTGGTGGGAGACAGAAGAACATTTTCATTCCCACAACTCCAACATATCCAGATGCAAGATGCAGAAAGACCAACAAGTCAAGTCTTAGGAGAATCATTTTTGTCAACATCCAAAGCTCCTGACTAGGTCACTGTGCCAACTACTTTAAAAACGGCTAGCCTTGGACAACTTGTCTAAGAATCTGTCTTTGATATCTCTCAGGATGCTCCGCACACGGCCAACAGCGGTAATAGGTCTAGGTGTGATGTTGGGACTGTGTGAAGGTCTTGGGTTTATGCCATAGTCGGAAGACGTCAAAGAGCTAGCAGAAAAAGGGGATGGAGGCAAAGGCTTGTGGAGATTTGGACCTGGTTTCTCTCCATCCTTGTGCTTACTAAGAAGAGAGCGTATTGGAGGAATTATTCAGTAGTGAGTGACTAGGGTGTTTAGGAACAGGGCTCACAATCTTGGTGCCAGTATTGTCTCGGAGTGAGGCATGATGAAACGGGGATCCAGGAGGTGTGTAAGAGACACAGGAGGTAAGGGGGCGTCCAGGCGAACCAGGAGGTGTGTAGAAGGCGGGAGGAAATTGCTCTGCGCCTAGAGGCAGCGGCTTACGTGGAATTTGAAGGGCCTGGAAAGAGGTTTCCCGTGATGTGAGTATGAACTGTGACTCGAACAAGGATTCTCAGCAACGACATCAGTTGAAACAGACGAATTTGCATCACAGGATTGTGTAAAACTTGCTGAACTCTTATCAGCAAAGCTGGATGTGGCTCGTGTCTCGAAGCCAGACGGTGCAGAGCTGATTGTCTGTCTGTTTTTGAACCTTTAAGCTCCATACATTCCAGCAGGGTGGTCTTCATACTTCTCTTCGTAAGGGTCAAATGGTGCTATGGGAGCAATGAGAGCCAGATAATTTGTCGGTGGCTCTGGAGAGGACAAGGTAGTTGTGGGCATAGAGCCGTTGTCAACAGCAGACTAGAGCAGATCCGGGACTGGGCTTGGTGGGGACGATATAGACTCAGCAAAGGGATTGAAAGCAGATAGCATGCTAATTCTGGGTAGAGCAGGCAGTTCGATTCGAAGGCTCGAAGAACTGTCGCCGGCAGATAGCTCGTTAGCTTTTAGTTCATATACAGACAAACTCGATGATCTGTTCGTATCAGGACCTTCATACGATTATGAAGCTCGAGCAACTTTGTTGTTGTTGTTATTGGCGATGATCAACAGTTGCTCTGCAATAGCATCAGCCTTAGCTTTAAGGGCAGAGTAGCAATGCTGGTTGATGGCTGGAGGGAAGCCATTAGCCTCAATAAAGACGGAAAGTCTATCACCTTTCATGTTGTTGTTTGTTGAAAGTGCTTACTTGGTCAGTATCGGATGTAGAAGAAGATTGAGAGGATCAATCAAGAAAGGTTGTGTAGGTCGTGCTGTATGCTTTCGTACTAGATATAGAGCCTTTGACTCGTCTGTGGGCAAGTGAGCGGAAAAGATTCAATATATCATTGCAGCGGAGTCCGAAGAGGGTCAGTGAGTCGTGGGCGAAACGAGGGCATTGTTCATTGTGGTTCATCAACACAAAGGAATTTCGTCATCTGAAAGAATCCTCCATTGTGTTATCTTGACCCTACTTGTATTTCTTTCACTTTAGCTCGTACTTCTTTCATGCCTTCTTTGACGTCTGTCAGTTTCCTTGATTGTCCTTTGTTATCTCAATATCTCCTGCCTGTTTCCGCAGCTGCTCTAGCTTCCCGATCGCTTTGTTCACACCGTCGACGGCCATTGTCCATTGTATCTAACGACCACCAACCACAGATATAATTCTTTGCTACAAAATGCCTCGTCCTGGCTCATGGATAGTGTTCTACAGTCGGTATGCGTTCCACAAACATTCACACACCAAACGAGCTGAATAAAATGTGTCTCTCCACTACAACCGAAGATGCTGCTGGTCAGCCTTCAATAATGGAGAACATGACGTTTGGTATCGAGTTTGAGTTTCTGTGCTACACACCGCATGGTGTGAGCCCCAGAAGTCACCTCTCACAGGCGCTCAGAGAGCCCGTTGATCTCCTCTGCAGTCGTTGTGCTCAGAATCACTCTTGGAAATTGCCCGTTGAGGGGACTCTTGATGGGTTCGTTGCTCCATTTTCCACTTGGACATTGCATCGTGATAACACAGTCAAGGCCAGCGACGACGAGACGGTCCACGTTCCGAAAGGCTCTGACTTCTACAGCATGGAGCTTGTGTCTAGAGTCATGAACTTTTCTAATCCCACGACTGATCCGATTGGGCAGACATATCCATGTACTGGTGAGTTGCTCGAATGGGATTCTCAGACCGAGATCAGCACTTTCATCCAGAAAGTTCAGGAGGCTTTCTCTGGCACTGGTTACCGTGCTTCCACCAACAAGAGCACTTGGCTCCATATCCACTTTGGTAATGGCAAGCATCAACCTTCTGTACAGACTGCACTTGGTATGTTTGGTGTATTTGCAGCTCTTGAGCGTCAATTTGATCACATCTCTCCAGTTTCCAGAATATCAAGTCTGCCATTTGAGGGTCCCACACCTGGACTTCGTGGAATGGCTCCCGAGTACAAGTATGGCCAAGTCAACGAGTGGGTCGGGGCTGGCTCACGAGCGTTTCTTGAGATGATGCGTTGGCGTGTAAAAAGAGCGATAAAAGACGACGCCGAAACTACCCGCTTCACCATCACTGAGCAGCTGCAGGGTTGCAGTCCGCCTTTCTGGCTTGACAGCATCTCTGTACCTGATGAGGTCGAGACATTTTTGGACAATTGGCCCCTCGATGACAGTGTTGGTGAGCCACTCAGCCGCCGTTCCATGGCTGTGAACTTGAACAACTTGACTTCGAACGTAGGAAAATGTACAGTCGAGGTCAGAGCTGCTCCCGGATCACTAGACTTCTCTGAGGTTTGGGCTTGGTCTCAATTCATGGGTAAGCTTATGTTGTGGCTTTCAACTCCTGCCGTTGATCACAATGCTATCATCACCAACATTTGGGCTGACCCTGACAGCACTGTTCTGGACCTCCTCAACGAAATCGGCGCCTCACGAAACAAAACCCTGTCGTGCGGTTTTTCAAAAACCTCATTTCTCACCTTGAGCATTTCGACCTCTACGCGGCGACAGGGGCACGATCACCTCTATACCGGTGGTCCAGGGGGTGTAGAAATGTGTCCGTAAGGGGCCCCCGGCGTTGGTTTGATCGATCTCATCGTCGCCGTCGAGGTATGCCGTCGCCAAGTTGGAGGGCAG